>NC_143583.1:223730909-223908154 GCF_048544385.1 Mastigoproctus giganteus
ATGCCATTTCCAAAAATTTCATTACGTCATACAGAATGATAGGAATACACCAAAGGCAACCCGACTAGAAAGAATGCAGGAGGTCAAACAAGTAAAAAAAAACTCAGCATACCACAGAAAGTCAAGACTTTACGATGATTTGGTTGGCCTACTGTCGACCCAAATACCCCGGTGAGGGGGTATTTGCTCTTCTCCTCTCCTCCCCATATATTTTTATTTATTTATTTTTATTTTTTTTTATTTATTTATTATTTTTTTTATTTTTTATTTTTTTATCTCCTCTCCTTGCCTCCCCATGTCGTGGGGCATGGGCATGCCCCACTGAAAATGGGGGATCATCTTCCTATCCGACCCCCTCTTCTTCCTATTTCATCCCCCCGTCTACACCCTCCCTCCCATCACTTTCTCCTGTACAGCGACTGCCCCACATGTCCAAATTTAATTCACATCAAATTTTGCCCGACCTTTAGGCTCTCTAGAAATAGTTCTTTCAGCGTAAAACCCCACGCAGCGCTTTCTGAATGCAATTTTACTTAAATCAACAGCGATAACTCCGACCTTTATTTTAGGTCCTAGTCACCGAAATCCCAGGAAAGTAAGTGGCAGGACCTGCCACAGTATAATTAGTTTCTTGGTACACCCGGCCGGCGTCTCCGTCGCTAGGTATGGTAACGCCGGGTCCCACTGGGGGCCCAGCGGCCAACAGGCCGGATGAACAATGGGCACAGCAAACTACGTACCACATGACCCATACATTATTTTTAAACCTCTGGCATAGACAGGGTGCTGTCACTCGATACAAAGAACATACGCGGAGATGGGAGAAATCCCCGAGCCATCAGACCATTAACATACCTATACCTATGCCTACGTCATACAGCATGTCCCACCCACTTTTTCTTACTATTGAATACACCATGAATTGTCAAACTAATAGAGCAAGCTTACCTGCGAAAAGATCTAAACCTCCCAAGCACTGCCTAATTCATTTCAACGATGTCCATTTCCACTTGCAGTCTGCCAAACCCCATGTACTTTTTCTGACAGAAACTCAGTTATCGGTTGATTCATCTACTGCTCATCTCAGATGCCCAAATTATTTGCTGTATGATTCCTTTCGGTTCAAAGGTGGTACTTGTGCACATGTTCGTTCTAATATTCCCTGTCAGAGATTGGCAATTTGGAATCTCCTCTCTTTGATCTTCTCTGGCTTAAAATCTCTCTACCTCATTGTGTCAAATTCATCAGTTGTCTCTACCGTTCTCCCAACTCCACTAATCACTTGGAGCTCTTTGACTTCCTCTCTTTGCAACTTGACTTTCTCCAGTCCAACTTTCCTAACAGTGAGGTAATTTTCCTTGGTGATTTTAATGTTCACAACTCCAGCTGGCTTCCGTTTTCTAGTCACACCGACCCAGCAGGTCGAGATGCTGAGGCTATGGCAATTACTAATGACCTAGCACAGATTGTTCATTTACCTACAAGAATACCGGACAATCCTAATCATACAGCCAATACGCTTGACCTTTTTCTCACAAACAACCCTTCTAAGTACACGATCGAAGTGAGAGGTCCTTTAGGCACTTCAGATCACAACTTGGAGATTCTCTCTTCTCCAATGGATCCTTTATCTCATGGCCACCAAAAACAAGTACACACGCGTACATACATACATACAAATCTTTCATTGTACTTGCAAGTGAATCTGTATGATTAAAATAGTTCCTTACACAGAATGCGATTATTGTAAATAGAAAGTGTCTGTATATATGCAATAAAAAAAAAAAGGCAATTAGAGTGTGGAGGGGGAACCCTCCACATTTGATAACACACGTGGTAGTTCTAACATAGATATTAGCATAGCAAATCTACAATTAAGTAGGAGAATTTGTCATTGGGATGTGGAGTCAATCGTGATCACGGAGCCATTTCGTTTCGTGTATTGCTTACCGATGTCCACACTGACGATCATTTGGCTACTGAACGCGCAACATTTAGTTATAAAAGAATAAACCGAAATAAATTTAAGAATTCTCTAAAGATTTCTTCTGACGCCAATATTTTGGGGCAGATGAATAGATTGTCGGATAATGGGCCACATAAAATAGATTGACTGCCTCTGATTTTGCATTTTATGTGCAAAATAGCTCGTATAAAGCTTTACTCTTTTGGCATCGAAAAGAAAAAGAGAGATTAAAAAGTGTGTCCCAAAATTGTAGTCCAATTCTTTGATGGTTTTATGAAGGGAGGTTTTCTCCCTCGGGAAGAAATTTCGAAAGTGTACAAGTAGAGATTCTACCGAGTCATTAATTTTCGAGGAATTATAAATATAGAATTAAAAGGACACAGTATCTGAAAGGGATACACGAACATAAATTGGCTTCGTGGAAGAATTTTGTGTTTGCAACAGGGAATAAAGATCCTCGGGGACTTTTATACGAACTGTTTGAAGACAAATTACGCCATCGATACAGTTAAGACAGATAATGGAGAAACTTGCGATTGGTTGCGAACAGTTAAGAGAATCACCGATGAGTTGTTTGTTTGAGATACTGCGGATGATGATACTGAGGAGCAAAAGAGAATTAGGTTGCAAAATTCTTGTTGTGTTGGAGATACAATTGTTTACGAAGGGTGAATTACTGATGATCTGCTCAAAATTAAATGTAAATAAAACTCCAGATATGGATTTGATAGAAATTAATTTTATAATTAAGATGATCGAATGTTGCCCTCAGATTTTAGTGGTTACGTACAATAAGTGTTTATTGGACGGCTCTTTTCTAGGGTTCTGCAAAATAGCCCTTTCAAAGCTTTTACACCACGAAAATCAGTTAGTGGGGGGGGAGGAGAGAGAGACAGCCGCCGGCCTCTCGTTTACGATTATTCGTTGAACGACGTTATGTATTGGGGAGAAGCGGACCCGATCAACGTCGACTTCCCCCCGGCGGAGGCCGCTCAAGTAACACCTGTATTCACGAGGCAGTTGCCGTAAGTGAACAATGTGGTGGTGTTCGTGAAGAACTTTCCTCGTACGAAGGGATCACGTACGGGAGGGAGGGATAATTAACCCATTTATCAGCGGCAGGGAGGGCAGTTGCCAAATTAGGTCGGTAGTGCGCGACCAGAAGCAGCGCGCAACCTGTTCGGTCATCCCGAAATAAAAATCCGCCCCGATTTGCCCCCGAGGGGTGAGTTTAGAAGCGACTTCGATTTGCGGGTTAATATTCGGATTTGTAGGTCGACCTCGATTTCGAGGATAAGTGGCCGGCGTTCGCTCGCTCAGCAGGAAGCAGCTGGACCAGGAACGGCTACAATACTCCTTCCGGTTTCCTGGTTGGCGCTTGTACACCCGGGTAGCTCACGCCGGCCCTTAACCGCGTTAGGAAGGTCGTTTATTCAATTAGGAACCCTCGGAAGACGGCGCTTCGTATCCGCTACTCGCTGCGTGGAAGGAGTACCGAGACAGACTAGGGTCGGCTCGTGCGGCGTGTCGCTGAAACGAGACAACTGCTGCAGAAATGTTGCCGACATTATTTCCCCAAAAAGAGATTGGCCTTTCTCTCGAACGCTTCAGGTGATTTCGACGCGGATCCGTTCATCTACTTAGTCACTTGAATGGGAGATTAAAGAAGGGGAAGATGCTCATCCGTTTCTTAAGAATTTTCCAACTGCATTTGTGTTCGTTGTGTTTTACAGCCGCATTTCTGGTTTTTTGTTTTTATTTATTCACATTTTATTCCCTCTTTTAAATATGTTTTTAGCGAGCAGTTCTCAGTGTCACAATCAACTCGCTTTTTATTTGTATTATTATCTGCACCTAAGGGACACCACCCGCTTACGGCTATTGAACATTGAGGGGGTGCGCATTCAGATATACAAACGCAAGTTCTAATTATGCGCTCATAATCCATGGGAATCCGTTCACCATCTCCGGGTCTATTCCACATTCAAACACGAACGTGACATCCTGGAAGATCAAAATTCTGGACAAGAGGACCTCCTCACTCTTGCCGAACTTTTAACTGATACGATTGATTCTCCCAACGTGCAAGAAATGATCTTGGCCTCGAATACCCACCCAAAAAAAAGCGAGATGAACCACGGTATAAGTCGACTGTCACCAACCTCGTCCACCTTAGAGACATGTTCCCAGCAAACATGATGGAACATTTCAACAATCTGCAATTGCAAACCCCAATGAACTATTGGATGAGAAGAAAGAGAGAATGAATATCCTGGAAGATTTGCATCGATCGAAGCACCGACCTCCAGTGAATCTCGACAAACACGATCGAGTCAATCCTCTTTCAGTCCATTGACAGATGCATAAAATTCTACGAAGTTGAAGACTTTGCTTGTCTTTTAACAGATTGAATTTATGCAAACTCCCGGTGTTCAAATATGTAAATAAGATGTTTATTGTAAAATTCATCGGTACACGCAGGTACCACGACCCTACAATACCCTTTGGGGCATCGTGCCAGGGGTTAAAAAAATCCTCCCGTCATTCGAACTCAGTTCTTTTCCACGCGGTGGAAAGGACAACGCTCTTCCAACCACGCTGTCCACACGTATGCACATGTTGTGCCAACTTCCGGTTGTCAAACATTATATGTTGTAAACATTTAATGTACACTTTGTACGTCTTTTTCACTTATAATTCTATGTACACCCTTCTAGCCAACCAGCTGTACAGGGGATGAAATCCAGCTTAACAATAAACTGAATAATAATAATGATAGTAATAATATAGACCCCTCATTACCTTATTGCAAATTGCCACCATAATTTATAATTTTACAAGAAGTTAAAGAACATTTAAGACTCAACAGGGCAGCAAACATAAGTAAACCACAAGACGAGTGCCAGGGTGAAACTAAAACGGAATGATCACTTTCATCTTCACGCTCTCTTCCTGACTTTACTTCATTTCCTCTTCATTTGCTTCTTTCTCTTTCCGTCCCCCGTTAACCCCCAGATGGCAGGGGGATTCACTGGTTCGCGGCATCTGTTAGTGGAGGGAAACATCCACGCTTCTATCCTTCTTCTGCAAAGCCATTCTGGGTCTACTAGGAGCTCGTGACACGTCTTAACCGTATTTTTGTCTCCTCGGGTCGAAAGACTTCCGAAAAATCGCCGAAGACTTCGTTACTGAGTGGGGGGGGGGGGTGATGGCGTTTTATTCGCCCACCTTTGCGTCATGCGGGACCCAGCTAGCTTTCGGCGAGTCTAGTCTCCGAGTGAGCAGTTTTGCGAGCGTCTGAATGTTCTTGGTGGGGTCACATCCAAGTTGGCGTATTCGTGGTCGGTACTTTTCAGTCGGTTGTCTTTTATGAAACCTCCCCCCCAAGACGCAACGGGTCAGAACTCCACCTGAGCACTCCTCGTAAAATAAATTCTGCGTAGACTCCTCGGGGAGACCACATGGTCAGAAGTACACGAGGTAGAGGGAATGCAAGAAACAGCACCGTATTTAGCGATCGCGGGCTTCAATCCTGGTCATTCAAGGCACGTTTGGGAAACGGGGGGAGGAATTGCAACGCCCTGGTGCAAGTCGCCATCTTCGTGATGCCGCAAAGATTCGTTATTTTGTTTTTAGCAGCATTAGCAACTAAGGCCATATTATTCTGGGGATATGCGGTGGTCATTCCCTGACCTTTCCGCATCCTCCGTATTTGGTGGTCACGGGCTCGAACTCCGGACTAATCAAGAAGCACTGCTGCTCCTGCCCACCTGGCTACTGAGGGGCCCGCAAAGATCCGTCTAATCTTGTCGCGCGAATGAAGTGGACTGCCTCCATCCGCGAAATTGCCCCTCATTTGCCTTCGTGGCCGTGTGTGCTGGCCCCCTCTTCAAATTATTTCAGACTCGGTCCTCCCACTGATCGCGGCTGATTCGTTAATTGTTGTTCCCGAGTGAGTTCCGGTCCACGTTGCTCCATTTTCACATATATATAATCTTTATTGTATACCAACGTGGTATATACAATAGACCCTTCACAGCAGCAATGCCAGGGGTTTTACATTGGCTGGTGGACAATAATAGCCTTGGGGAGACG
This sequence comes from Mastigoproctus giganteus, assembly GCF_048544385.1. Taxonomy (NCBI): domain Eukaryota; kingdom Metazoa; phylum Arthropoda; class Arachnida; order Uropygi; family Thelyphonidae; genus Mastigoproctus; species Mastigoproctus giganteus. The sequence continues at coordinate 223,736,971 of NC_143583.1, forward strand.
GGGCCAACATCGAAGTTCGGGCTCATCCCCCAGAGCCAACAATAAAATAGAATCAGTGTCAGATTATTTGCAGGATATATGCTTTCGACAGTATTTACAATGAATTAATAAAGATATTCATATTTACATTTATATTATATTTATATTAATATTTATATTCATAAAGATATTCTTCACTTTATTTACAACACATTCATAAAGACATCGTGCTTTGAACATTATTTACAATATATTGGGCATTATTATGCTGCCCTTATCAATGTGCACTTTGCCTGGCCAAGGTCAGGCTCTTAAGGATCTGTCTTCAGTACCTCCGATCCTTCACAGACCTACAGAGGTCGCCGTCAATTGAAACGATTGTGGGGAGCATCTCCCTGGGGATAAAGCGGTCACTCAGTGCTAATCTGTTATAGTGAGCTGTGAGCGTGGGAGCTGACCTCAGTCCGGGTAGAGGGATCCTCCAGCCACACAGTTCCCACATGCTTGGCTCCATTCCGGTTGTCATCTTGACAGTGAGAACAAGGCGTTTTTCAAATACAAGATCTGGAAGCCGACCGGGCTAGCCGAGTGGGTAAAGTACCTGCCCGGCAACCCAAAGGTCGCGGGTTCGATTCCCGCCTCGGGCTTGGATCAAAGTACTGCAAAAACCTTAGGAGGTGCAATATGGCCACAGAAGCCGATGCGCCAACAACTACCAAATCAAAAAAAAAAAAAAAAAAAAAAAAACAAGATCTGGAAGTCGGGCAAAGTGAAGTGACGTCGCCATCGCAGTTGTCCTTTGCTGGGGTGGACGACGATGTTTTTGCGTGATCCAACGAAGGAGCCAGTATTCGGCGGAGTACACGCGCTTGATGTTGGTAGGGGCCGCGGACCCCCAAATTTCCGAGGCATACAGTACGACGGAGTATACTGAGGTGTATACGTATCGACGAGTCACATCCAGATCCCTAACGTGGAGCAGTTGTTGTTTTGTGGTCAGAATTTTGCTGTGAGCTTGTCAATGTGGGGGTTGAAGCTCAGTTTATAGTCGAAGACGACTCCCAAGTCTGTATGCATCTTGACCACTGGGAAGGGAATGCCGTCTAAAGAAGCTTGGATTTCAGAGAAAAGACAATTTGGGCTGAATTGGCAGGGTTAATGAGGAGGCCAAATTGATGGAGGTAGGATTCGAAGTTATGTAACTTTTCACAGATCTTTTTATTGATGTTTGAGAGATGTTCGCCGGGGTTAATCTGAGTATATATCTTAATATCATCGGCATAGCAGAGTATGTCTTCTCTCTGTTGCACAAACGGAATAATAACAGCGGTGAATAATGCTCCGGAGAGAACTCCGCCTTGGGGAACTCCTGCAGTGATCTTTCTCCAGATTGTGTGTTGATCCGGTTTAGGAAGAATGGTTCTGTCAGAGAGCAGGGCTGTGATAAAGCACATGTCCCCTTTTATGCAGAAGTAGTTTTCTAGGAGGTGAACAAGTGAGTGGATACTGATGGAGTCGAAAGCAGCTTCCAGGTCGATGTAGGTGACAGAAAGCTCTGCTTTAACTTCTAGTGCACTTAGAATGGTGTTGGTTATCGATGTTAAATTGGTGACTGTGGATCTACCTGGAATGACATAGTGAATCTGTGGGGGTTTGTGAGGCATGATTTGATTGGTGATTGTGGAAAGTAATGTCTTCTCCATGAGCTTCAAGAGGCTGGTAGAATGAGAAATTAACCTAACCTTATTAATCAGGGTTGCAGATTGGTATTTAGGGTGTGGCCTCACAGCATATCTGTTCCAGAAAGGGGGAAAGTAGTGCTGCGTTAATACACGGTTATAAATTGATAGTAGCGGATCGATGATAAACGAGCTAAGCCATTTAATCGTGAATTGTGGCACAAGATTGGGGCCTGCAGTTGCAATGGGTGGCAGTCCATTTGTAGCAGTTATAAGCTGCTTCCTGGTGATGCGAATGGTGGGGAGCATATTATTATTATTATCTGTTTATTTCCATAAGGAAACCACCCCGGGACGGCAAAGTGCCAGGAGGGTGCAGATATCAGTAGGGACGTTGTTGATGGGTAAGTTGCCTAGGTGCATCGAGGCCACAGTGTTTGAGAACCGTGCAATGTGGTCCATCCACAGTTCAAGGTCCAGTGTCTTATGAATTCCTGTGTGCTGAGAGTCATAAAACGATTTACTTTTTCGTAGGGTTGAATTTAAATGCTTTTGAATTGCAAATATTTTCTGACGGTTGAAAACTGCTCGGGCTCTGCAGAAGGCAATACGATCTTGTATAGCGCCTGATTCTTTCCATCTCTTATGCAGATTTTGTTTTTGTTGAAAGCTGTTGTTCAGTGCTGGTGTCCACCAAGCTCTCGAACGGAGAGTGATGCAGACAGTCGTTGTAGCACCATAACTTGCAATGGTTCGAATCCATCTAGTCATGAGGTCCACAGCTAGCTCGAGATCATAATTATTGAGAGCCTCCCAAGGTATCGAGGATGCAGCTTCGACACATCGTGGTGGATCAATGAATTTGGGTGCTGTGATGTCTTTTTTCTTTTTTCGGCCTTGGATATCAAAGTTAGGTGCGGCTAAGTGCAGGAGTAAGGCAATGGGTTCGTGATCGGATTGAAATAGGTTTTGAGGACTGTCTTCGAGGTCGCATGGTGCTGAGGAGAATATCAGATCCAAGAGATTAGATCCTCTCGTGGGGTGGCAATTAAGTAGGCCGATACCCAATGAATTCATACTTCTAATGAGTTTCCTACTAAGATGTGTGAGAGTAGGTGGAAGATTGAAGTGTCCACAAATAATGTGCTTAGCAGAGGCATGGAGGATTTATTCCCCGAGTGTGATTTTTGATCTCGTGCGAATGTACTTTTGCGTCGTAGTGTATTTCGCCGCTTTCGACATTTCTCTTTGCCCAACATTTTCTGCTTTAGTGGACCCCTCTTGGATCCCGCAAAAGGAAACTAAGTGTCGACTGCCCCTTCAACTGTGGCCGAACTCAAGCGAAGGGAGGGAGGGCTTTCTCTTCTTCTGTTCCTCTCTCCCCCATCAGCAAATTATTCCGGATGTTTTGCGCAAGAGGTGAAAGCGACTATCACGTGACATTTTTATTATCATTCAGTTTATTAAGCTTGATTGCGTCCCCTGTTAGCTGGTGGCTACATGGGTGTACACAGAAGCGAAAAATGCGCACTTAAAGGCCAACAGAGAATGTTTGTTGGTGCACGTGCCTACAAGTAATTACAAAACTTACTTTTCAACAGACGACAATTCATTCAATTCCAAAAGAAAACAGCGCGCCGATGTGGCAGTTTCGCCACTGCTTCTAAACGTCGCGTGCATCTCTTAATGAACATCCGCCACGAACGTCTCGCCGTGAAAAGACTTTTCTGGAAACCTTTCAGTGCGCACCCCCCCCCCTCCTGCGAAGGCGAATTCGCCGAAGGTTAACTTCCTGCTGGGCGCCGAAGGTGAACGGCTGACGATGCTCGGCGACTGCGCTCTCGCCGAATGCCCTTTCCTCGTTTTCTACGAGTTTCTCTCGGGCACGACGACACCAGGAAGTGAGGGAGGTTTCAGCCCTCGCGAATAAAACTCTTTCCGCTTTCCCTTTTCAGATCAGCCGATGATGGTGATTTCAGCGTCTGCGCAGTGATTTCACGATTCCGTCGAATCGATACGACGAACACGCGGAACTTCCGTAAATACGAACGCGCTAATAAAAAAAGGGGGGGGGGGGTAGTTGGAGGGGCATCTAGTAAAAGCGAGGTCGTGACAAACAAGCGGAGGGGAGGTGGCGATGCTACGGCTGGTTGTGGCAAGGCGGGAGCGGGAATGAATCCTTCTCCGAATCGTCGAAAGTTCCCGCAAGTTTCCGTTGGCCGACAAATGTCGGTGTCGGGAACGGCGACGAAGTGAGAGCTGCTCTCTCTCTCTCTCTCTCTCGCCGAATGTGTCGCAGAGAAAACCGCGTGCTGACGAAACAACACCAACTTCCGGTTTCCACGTGATCTTTGATCGGCGAGGGGCGAACCCGGAGAGAACCTGTTTGACTGGCATTCCGTAATTTAGCGAACCGCGTGGGGCGTCAACGAACCCCGGGAGGGATTTTCGGATTATGGATTTGAGTGAACGCTGGAAATAATGACGACATCAGCTCCGCGGGGAGGGGGAATTCTTGCGGGATGGCAACGGGTTACTCTCGTGCATCCCCCCCCCAATGAATATTGAACTCTTTATTGCGAGCATGCGCATTAGTGCGCGACCGTACCAATATATCGGCACAGAACAGTCAGGGGGGGGGGAGGTTCCGACGTAAAACAAACACGATGAAACGCGGTGGACGAAAACGGAAGAAAGCGAACGAAAGTAAATTTGCTCCGTCGATTTGTTAAAATTGTCGGACGCCCCATGAACTCTGACTTGGAAGCGTTGCAGGCTCAATCGACAGAAGCTTGAAACTGCTTCACTGAAAAAGCAAGAAAAAGGCACGTGACTAGCGACGGAGCCACACTTCCACGTGGTCCGAGTCTCCCCGGAACCTCAGCTCGGTCCAACTGTGAAAAGGCATTTCCTCATAAAACCCGGAAATGATTGTTGGACCCCAGACGGGACAGACCGTTGCCCACACTTCGCCCCGTGGTGGCAGACCAGGGCTCAGTAGCTCTGCATTTTAGCCTGGCAGATCCTCATTTCGGGGGCTACCAACCACATTAAAAAAAAAAAAAAAAACTATCGTCGGGCGAACACTAGTGTTAAAAATGCGAATTGGACACGTCTAGTATGAAATGGACACGCTTGTTTAGTATTAGTAATGGCCGCATGGTGCAAGAAAGCCTGTGGCTTATGCTGCACCGGCCAAGAAAAAAAATACCGAATAAAACAATTATAAAAAAAAAATAAATAACAATAATTAATAAAAGAAAACGAAATTAACCCTATCAACCTATGCGCTTCCCTGACCCGAAGGTACTATCCAGATGACCTTCGAATTTCCCCAAACTGTCGGCCTCTACCACCCATGTAAGCAACTTATTCCAGTAATTTATAACTCGCTGGCTAAAATAAAACTTCCTGCACTCCAATTCCTAAACACCCCCCCCCCCCCCCGTAACTTGAATTTATGTCCCCTACTTCTAGCATCATTTATAATCTTGAAAATTCATTTTACTGATGCTTCTCAGAGCCCTAAACACCCAAATCAAATCTCCTCTAAGGTGTCTAGTTTCGAAGCTGTGCAACCCACATATTCGAAGTCTTTCTTCATAATGACGCCCTTTTGCCGATCTCACCAGGCGAGTTACCCTTCTTTGCACCTTTTCAAGAAGCTCGATGTCTTTCTTTAGGTGCGGTCTCCATACTTGAACACAGTATTCCAAGTGTGGTCTAACAAAAGCCTTATATAATGGGATTATCACGTCCCTATCTCTACTTGCAAAAGTTCGATAGATCATCGATAGGACACCGTGGGCCTTCCTTGCAACCTGTTTACAATGCTCAGAGAATTTCATGTCTGACCGTATCGTAACACTCAAGTCCCTTTCCTCCAGTACTGGGTTTAGTTGAACTCCACCAAGTGAATAAGTTTTTTTGGGATTACTGTTTCCCAGGTGTAATACCTTACACTTTGTTGGATTAAAGCACAGCTGCCATTTTTCTGACCATTCCTGAAGTCCATCTAGGTCTCTCTGAAGAAGCTCAGCTTGACAGTGATCATTAACTACTCTACCAATTTTAACATCATCTGCAAATTTAGACATCACGCCCTCTATCCCTTCATCGATGTCGTTTATGAAAATTAAAAACAACAGTGGTCCTAATACTGATCCTTGGGGAACCCCACTTCTTACTTCAACCCAATCTGAGGAATAGCCATTTATCACAACCCTCTGCCTCCTGCCCTGAAGCCATCCTTCTATCCATCTAAAGATTTTCCCAGTGATTCCAACCTGTTCCAGCTTGTAAAGCAACCGCTCATGTGGAACTGAGTCAAACGCTTTGCTAAAATCTAAATAAACAATGTCGAAATTATTCCCTAAATCCAGCTCGTCAGTGACCCTTTCAAAATAGCGAACCAGGTTTGTTAAACATGATTTTCCCTTTACAAAATCATGCTGAGTATCCTTGAGAATTTCAATTCGATCCAAATGATCCTGGATTCCAACCTTGATCATTGCTTTCATGATTTTTCCTACTACTGAAGTCAGACTGACAGGTCGATAATTTCCAACTTCACTTTTAGAGCCACCCTTATGTATGGGAGATACATTTGCACTTTTCCAATCCAAGGGAATCTCCCCAGAGTCTAGTGATGCTCGCATAATTAGCCTCAATGGTTCAATGGACTCACATTTTTTTTTTTTTTTTAATGTAAACCCCAAACACGAGAGGTATTAGAACCTATAGTACTTAGTACCGTGCTTGGGTTGAGAAGACGAAAGAAGATATTTGTTGACATTGGACTTGAATTTCTGTAGACTGCAATTTTCAGGAAATACGTATGAAGGAAGTTTGTTCCAGAAAATGGCAGTTGAATGAATAAACAAGAAAGATGAAAAGTTGGTTCTGTGAGTTTGAAGGTGGACAGTAAATGGATGTTGGCTGGTGGCGGCACGTGTTCGGACTGCTTTAAAAGAGAGAGCGGTAATTATAGAAGCCAATTCAGAAGAACAGTGCCCATGGAAGTATCTGTAGAAGAGGCATGCAACAGAAACAGTGCGTCTATGAGAAAGCGAGTGGAGAGACTCTGTTAGAGATGAATCATTAATTAACCTAACTGCCCTCTTCTGAATGGAATCAAGAAGCCTGAGAGGGGTTTTGGAGGCACCACACCAGATGTGGGAACAATATTCCATGGCAGGGCGGATTTGCGATTTATACAGAGTGAGCAGCTGTTTGGAAGAAAAGTAACGCCGAGAGTGAAAGAGAAAACCAAGTTTTTTAGAAGCAAAGGAAGCAATATTGGTAATGTGCTTGTGCCAAGAGAGATTAGAAGTCAGGGTAATCCCCAAAAGAGATATATCCTTTTGCCTAGAAATTGGAGTGTCACTAAAGATAAGCATAGGAGCAGAAGAATCCTTTTTGCGAGATATAAGACAAGACTGAGTTTTAGAAGGGTTGAAATCAACTAAGTTGTCTTTGCCCCACTGGAGAATTACCTGGAGATCGGCATTTAAGGAATTGGTAGCAGATTTTCGAGAAGTTGAAGCTGATTGAGCAGGGAGGTGGTTTCTCAAACTGGAAGGTAGAATGCAATGTGCTATCATCGGCAAAACTATAGATAGGATTTCCAATCAATGGAAGAAGATCATTAATATACAAGAGAAAAAGAGTGGCGGAAAGAACTAAACCTTGGTTGACACCGGCATTAGTGGAGAAGTTAGTAGACAGAGAGCCATCTACCATCACCCTCAGCGAGCGATTGGAGATAAAACTGGATAACCAATTACAAAAAACTGTTGTCAAACGATAAAGTGGAAGTTTGTTTAGAAAACCTTTATGAATTTGTTGATAAATGGGTAACATAAGCCAGAATATCACCAGTGGATCAACACTGACGGAATCCATACTAGTGATCATTGATCAGACAGAATGTTTCTAGGTAGTTTAAGAGTTGGCGGTTAATTGATTTCTCCATTACTTTAGAAAGAGTAGAAGTAATTGCAATGGGACGATAATTGGATGGGAGGGATTTGTCACCCTTTTTAGGAACTGGCTGGATATGAGCAAATTTCCAAGCAGTAGGAAAAACACCATTGGAATAAGAAAGTGAAAAAAGGCGGCAAAGAATAGGAGTAAGTTCAGGAGCACAGGTTTTGAGAACAAATAGAGAAAAATCATCGGGACCTGGAGCTTTCTTAGCATCAGGATTTGTCAAAATCCTTCTGATATTCTTTTGACGGAAGACCACAGGAGGCATAGAATGGATCGTGTTGGGAATGGTTGGAGGTGTTTTACCAAGATCATTAATACATGAGTTTTAAGAAAAATTCGATGCTAGCAGGTCAGCTTTATCCTTGTCTAGTGACAACACAACCATCTGTTTTTGACAGAGGTGGAAGCAGACATGGGCAAAAGTTGTGACCAATAGCTTCGGCAAGAGACCAGAATGCTCGGCTACCATTAGGGCAAGAAGCAAGTTTTCTACTCTTAGCCTATTCAAACTCTAGTTTGGAGTGATTAATAACTGCTTTACAATTGTTGTGAGCTTTGGTGTATGCAGAAAATGAAACTGAAGAATTAGAAACAAGCCAATTACGATATGCAACATTCTTCTCTTGGACAGCTTTAGCACATTTATTGGAAAACCAAGGTTTAGATAAAGGACGAGATTTTAAAGTGGAGTTTGGGATAAAGGATTACATTCCTGCAGGAATAATTTCACTGACACGATCTGAGCAAACGTTGACATCAGAAGTTTTGAAACAGTAATCCGACCAAGGAAAAGAAGACTCGCAGGTCATCCCATTTTGCATTCTTGTAATGCCAAACAACAAGAGGTTGGGAATAGCCATGAGATAAAGGTTCCACTGGAGAAGAGACAATCAACAAGTTGTGATCTGAAGTGCCTAAAGGACCTCTCACTTCGACCTTGTACTTAGAAGGGTTGTTTGTAAGAAAAAGATCAAGCGTATTGGCTGTATGATTAGGATTGTCCGGTATTCTTGTAGGTAAATGAACAATCTGTGCTAGGTCATTAGTAATTGCAAAAGCCTCAGCATCTCGACCTGCTGGGTCGGTGTGACTAGAAAACGGAAGCCAGCTGGAGTTGTGAACATTAAAATCACCAAGGAAAATTGGACTGGAGAAAGTAAAGTTGCAAAGAGAGGAAGTCAAAGAGCTCCAAGTGATTAGTGGAGTTGGGAGAACGGTAGAGACAACAGATGAATTTGACACAATGAGGTAGAGAGATTTTAAGCCAGAGAAGATCAAAGAGAGGAGATTCCAAGTTGCCAAGTCTTTGACAGGGAATATTAGAACGGACATATGCACAAGTACCACCTTTGAGGCGAAAGGAATCATACAGCGAATAATTTGGACATCTGAGATGAGCAGTAGTTGAATCAACCGACAACTGAGATTCTTTCCGAAAAAGTACATGGGGTTTGGCAGACTGCAAGTGGAAATGGACGTCGTTGAGATTAGAATTGAGACCACGTTTATTTGTGAAATTCATTAGGTTTAGATTTAGATCTTTAGATCTAAATCTAATTTAGAGGTTTAGATCTTTTCGCAGATAAGCTTGCTCTATTAGATTGACAATTCATGGTGTATTCAATAGTAAGAAAAGTGGGTGGGACAAGTAATGAAATTTTTGGATATGATGTACATGTGGTAAGAATATACCCAGATCCTTGACATGACGTGGCCTCGACAATGCCCCCCCCCCGCATACACACTGCAGAGTAGAAGTAGCAAGATTATACACTAGCTGATCCGGAAGCCTCCTAGAGAGTTACCAATAGGTTCGGTCTGGTGGTTTTAACTAGCGGCCGGCCTGCGAACACCGTTTTAGAGCTGTACCCTCGAAATGTAAGGAATATTCGATCTCCACACGATGTTCATCAAAACCTCAAAACTCATCAATCATACTGCATGATGGAAGAGATTGGGAAGGGTTGACCGGAACTTAGCTGTAGAGACTAAACATGGGTTTCACCACTTCAAGCCTCCAATAAGCAAAGTGGTAGTATTGCACCGGTTGATGAGAGTCATCTACCACCTAGTACTGCCTAGTAACATAGAGGGCGGCATTCCTCCATGTGGTGTGGGCGCCACACCTCGACCCCTGCTTACGTTGATTCACACCTGGATGGTCACTCACCATGTACTTGTGCATGGAGGTTATATACAGGATTACTAACAGTCCCACAATCGTGAAGGTGTAAGAAGAGGATTTGTCTGTCACAGACCGTCCGGACTTCGCCGAAATTGGGTCCACTTGACTTGAGTGTTACCCGAATATCAGTTCCATCCGCGTTTTAGACTCCCAGGTAGCAAGTAAAGCTTGTCTGGCAGATCTGAGAGAATGTCTGTGACAACCTCAAGGATCCTTGCCGCTTCCCATAAGATTATAGGGTATATTCCATCAACTCCAGGAGCCTTACTGGTCTGTAGGCTCGAAAGTTTTTATATTAAATAATCTTGTTAAAGTTCAATATCTTTAATTACATATTTTTTAACTTCGCTCCCACAATTTCCCATTGCCACAAAAGGCTTTTCATTTGTAAATATCGATGCAAAATAACTGTTGAGTTCATTTGCAACGGCAGCTGGTGTATTTATTACTATCTCCTTTCCCTCAAGTAAAGGTCCGATCTGGTTTGTCCTGCTCTTCTTGGCATTTATATATGTGAAGAATTCTTTATCCCCCCTCTTTGCTCTGTTTCCTAGTGATTTCTCATAAACTGCCTTTGCCTGTCGAACCTTTTCTATTACACATCACCTTGTAGCTTCAGTACTTTTTATTGCTCTGTAACCTTTCCATGCCACCTTTTTCTGCTCAAGTAATGTGGCAACTTCACTATTCATCCAACTTGGAACCCTGCTGGTGGAGTATTTTTTTAATGGTAAATACGCGTTCAAGGCATCTGTGATTAATGTTTTAAAAGCGTACCACAGTTCAATTGTATTCATTCTCTGTGCGATATCTCCCCAGGTAATAGAGGCCATGTAGTACCTTAAGGCATCGTAATTTCCTTTTCCGAAATTAAAACCCATTCCTTTGCCTTTTACTTCTGCTACCTCTCTCGTCATCATCCACCGTAGAACTCCGTGATCACTTCCTTCTACTGGTTCCTCTACTGTCAGCCCTGTTATGTCATCTGATTCATGTGTGATGGTGAGGTTTAGGATATTCTTTTCTGTAGTACTTTCCCTGACATGTTGATACAAATAACAGTCATCTAATTGATTTAAAAATTTTGTTCCCCATGTCCAGTTTCCTTCCCATTTACTCCAATCAATTAGAGGCAAATTGAAATCACCCATAATAAGGCATTGACGCTTACTTGCCCATTCCATTTGCAAGTAGAGGCTTTCGTCATAACCATCTGGTCTGTAGATTACTCCTACCCGCATTATACCTTTGTTTCCAACTATCTCACACCATACAGACTCTATACTAGCATGTGAAATGTCTGAATCTGGGAAAGCTATCGTCGCACTCAGGCTGCTTCTGATAAGAAGCATTACCCCACCACCCCTTCTATCTAACCTATCCTTCCTAAATACATTATACAAGCCGTACTGAAACTCATCATTCCCAATTTCCGGGTGGCACCACGTTCCTGTAAGCCCTATTATGTCCGCGTTACTTGTTTTAACCAGCAGTTCGAATTCGCTCATTTCATTGACGACACTTCTAACGTTACTGTATAAACAATTATGATTTACTGTTCTTGTATATTTAACAACCCTAACACAACCCTTGAAGTTTTTTAGTCTCTCTTCCCTGATATTAGCTACCCGCTCACGTGAAACGTCTTTGCCCCCAGAACATCTAGATAATACGTCCAGTTGGGGTAACAGATAAGAACTCTTAAGGTATGTGCAAGAGTTACATTGACCAATATTATCAGATAAACGCGTGTCAGTATTACCCACATCCCCCCTAACTAGCAGTTTCCCTGAACCTTTAAGGTATCCTCAATAATACTGGCAAAAACTTTTGCACCACCTTTGTTTAAGTGTATCCCGTCTCTACAAAACAAATTCCTTCTACCTACAAGTGTGGGCCATGCTGATAGAAATTTACCCCCTAAAGCCTTGCAGATTCCTTCAAGTCTTGAGTTAATCCACAAGGCTCTTAACATATAATCCCTCCTATCGTGTCTGGGCAGAATTGCAGACACATAGACATTATGGCCTAGCTCGCGACATTTCCTCAGCATGGTCCTGTATTTTTCCAACAAATCGTCAGATCGTGTACGTTTAATATCGTTTGTCCCCACATGAATAATAATATTTTCTTTACCCCCTTTAAAATCTGACAGTCTGTTGGTGACATCATCAATAGTTGCTCCCGGCAGACATACCCTGGTTCTGCTCCACCTATCTTTATTACAAAAAATATTCCCCGTTTCCCTGACAATGGAGTCTCCTAATAAAACAATGTCCTTTCTAACCAGGGTAGTTTGCACTTGGTTTTTCTGTTTTGAGGCTCGAATCGGGTGTGCATCACTTGGTAGATTGCTGGAGTTTGGAGTCCCTGACGAGCTCCCAGAAGCATTATTTTCGAGGGCAAGCACTCGTTTTTTCAGGGACTCAAATTGTTCCATCAGTGCACCAAATTGTAATTTAAGATCGGTGCACTCCTTACATCGATCACAAAGAAAAGAATCCCCAGGTGAGCTAGGATTAGTCACCAGGTCGACCTTGGAAAACATTCCACAGGTTTCGCAACGGATTAAATCATGACTCACCTGTAAGTCGCCATCGGCTATTTCCGTGTGAGTCACGATACCCTGTGACGTGTTTAAGCCAGATCTCGTAACTACCATTATAAAATTAAATAAATATCAATGAAAATTAACTTTAAAAAATGGTATCTGTAATATTATTAAAATGAAACAGTTACAGGAAAACCTATGACAAAATAATCGAACAATATCTAAATAAATCAAATACTTAAAAGCATTAATCAACCGGAATCGAATCCACTTAACTGAGGAGCCCGAACGAAGTGCGTCCGCTCACCTCGAATGCCAACACTCGAAAGCTTTGTGTAAGGGGCGGCTCCTAGAACGTCTGACCGTGTCTAGTCGCTTGGCTACCCAGAAGATCAGTCACGTGGACACATGATTCTGGGTACTCGTCCACACCGCGGGAAGGTGGGCCAGTCCGTGTAAAGCACGTACTGTACTGTCTGGAGAGAGGCTCTGACCCAGCTGATGTCGCTAAAAGGTGGGCCAGATTTCTCCGGAGGCCCCATTCCACAGAGAAGACAGAAGAGGAAGAAAAGGGAAAAAAATGTGCGGGTATAAAAAAAAATAAATAATAATAATAAAAAGAATTAATTAAATTTAAAAAAAAATAATAATAAATAAATTAATAACAATTAAAAAGCTAATGATGCTGGTAAAAGTAAAGTAATATAAAAAATAAAAATTAAAAATAATAACAAGTACGCAAATTTAGCAAAAATAAATAAATAAATAATACTGAACTGGACAAAAAAAAAGTGTATTTGATTTATTCGATCTGGGCACGATTCATCTCGCGTCTTTCTCAATGGTTGGTCGCCTTGCCTCCCCTGACAAGTCGCTACAGAGGGTGAACCCGGAGTGACTGTACCCCGGTGCATATCTTCCTGTTGGCTGAAGAGGGTAGGGTAGGCCCCTCTTGTAACTGAGGCAAACATACTGCCCCAAGAAGCTTTTGACATCACACGCATTACTTCTTAACTTCCACTTGGCCCGACTGCAGTCGGCCAATCTTCCACAGCCACTGCACACTGTGACGTCATTGTTCTTAGCAGTTCGATGCATTCACTCTAAGCTGCGCTCTTGGGCCGTAATCGTTGTCTCAAGGCTTCCTCCATCCTGCACCATGGTTACACCGTCAAACTAATGACTACCCTCCCCTCTTTGACCGTATCTGAAGGTCAATGTATGGGGGGGCAGTGATACGACTACTAAAATGTCACACACGGACGTAGAAGGACAGGACACCCTAAAAATCCAAGTAGCAGCGTGCACGCATCGTATGATCTTGAACCTACGGTGGAGAACAGAAAATTCGAAGGAACGAGAGAAAAGGGCGCAGACCCCCCCCCCTTTAACGTCTGGAATGAGTCGCCCTCTCCGTGCTACAGTTGAACAACCTGAAACTGACGGCTCTACAGATTCCGATGACGCACAGACGACGAGGACGTTCTACGGGGAGCACCCATCGACAAATTCTTGAGGTTTGCTGAGAGGGGAAGCTTGAGAGGATTACGGCCGCGCGGAAAAATTATAAAACAAAGTCTACTGAAAGATGGAAGGTATTCTACTTCACCCCCATACTGATAATGAGGGGCTGACTGCCAAACTGGAAACAATTACGCGGGAAACAGGGAACAAAATGCACAACGCCCCCTTCCCTACGCAGATGCGTTGAGCATCCAGACACCCGACAAGGACACATCCATCCGTGAACAAACAAAACAGAGACAGAAAACAAAAGAAAAAGGAATGCAGTATCACGTGATAGTAAAACCGAAGGACGAAATGAAGAACCTAAAGATGAAGACCATGAGAAAAAGAGAGGATGCCAGTCTTGTCATAGAGAGAGACCTCAACCACGGAGAAGGCGCATGTCATCCCAAAATACAAAATCAGGTCTAAATCCTCGTCTCTATTAAACTGGGTTGTTGAGCTTTCCCCATTGGTCTGTCAAGCCGTAAAGCAGCAGGTGCAGACCTTTATGAGTGCGGAAGACAGGTCCCGTGAGCACCAAAGTGTTACCGATGTCTCACATTTGGCCACCGTGCCCAACGTGGCCCCGAATACCGCCTGTATCCTGTAAGAGCACGCTCTTACAAATACTGTGTAATGAATTCCACCCAAGGTATCAGTTTTCCGACCCACCTAACACTGCCTCGATAGCATCAGCAAACATTCTTGCACCCTTTCTATTTAAGTGTATCCCATCCCTGTAGAAGCAATCTCTCCTGTTAACAAGTACAGTCCAGGCTGAAAAAAATTCTACCCCTTGAGCCTTGCACAATCTTTCCAGGGCCGAACTGATCGACAGGGCTCTCATCATATACTCCCACCTATCGTGTCTGGGCAGAATTGCAGACACTTTCAAATTCAACCCTAATTCACAGCTTTTTTTCAACAGTGACCTGTACTTGTTCAGTAATTCCGCTGGTCTCCTACTCTTAATGACATTACTTCCAACGTGTACAACAATATTACCTTTTATGCCCTTAAAAGATGATATCTGCTCTACAACGTCATCAGCTTTTGCCCCTGGCAGATCTATACCCTGGTCCTGTTCCACCTATCCTTCTTGCATAGTATATTCCCCGTTTCCCCGACAACAACTAGTTCCCGTGGGACCAGCGCATTCTGCCTTGGGGGTTGCCGCTCTGTTGTTTGATGCTCAGGAGTGAGCTCTGGCGTTCAGTTGAGCAGCTGACAGCTTGATGGGCCCCTCTCATTACTTTCCTCGAGGGTATCAACCCTACACCTCAAGCTCTCATAGACGCCCATCAGAACGCTGAGTTGGTGCCTAATTTCCTCACAGTCTTTGCGACTACCACACACACAGAGATATCCTCCTTGGCTAGATCATGTTCTGTTCTAGACAGATCTGCAAACATTTCACATTTCGCTCATATTTTTAGACTGCGATGCGTTGGAGAATCGCCCCCTTCGGTTCTCCCCCTAGCCACAGCACCCCGGCTAATCTGTGGACGTTGTTTTGTGTAGGAATCTACAAGTGCATGTAGACCCGATCCCGTCGAACACGAGCCAGGTGTGGAGATATGCGAGTTGGAAATCTACGTGAGGAGGAGTGTCCAGTCCACGAGCCTCGAAGAAGAGATAGACCGCCGAGAAGATTTGAATGGGATGAGAGAAGCTTGTTTTCTACGGAAGAAAAGAGAGAGAGAGAGAGATAGAGAGCCAAAGAATCGAAAGTAGCGGCTCATTTCGGAACGTAAGTGTGTTCTAGTTTTGTCGAACCCAAAACTCCTAGACTGGTGAAGGTAAATCAGTGGCAACCTCTGTTATTATTCCCGACAATATGTTAATAACTGATGAGAGAAGAGAAGAAAAAAGTGTATTTTATTCGGAGACGTTGAGAGAAAAGGGGAACCCTGCCCTGTATTAGAAAGGGGGAGTATCTAAGACAGAAATAAGCGATTTGTAGTAAGTACCGCCGAAGTCATGTGATTGGAAATGGTAACTGATTTGATGGGTGATTTGATAGATAGGCGATCGGTGGTGAGTGAAGAGACGACTGATGCAAAGTGAGTTTGAGAGCAAACCTGGAAAGGAAGAGGAGCACTTTGTCCTGAACGAGGGTTGCAAGTTATTGGTTGTATGTGAGAGATTTGCAATGAGAGGAAGAACAGAGGAAGGGTTGCGTTAACCAACGTAAACTAGGTGTGCATACATGAGGAATATTTGAGAATAGTTGATGGTGTGTGTATGAGATGGTCAACTGTCTTGTGTCGTGGGTATGTCAAATTCAAATCGAAATCGCTATGAATTTCTTTGTATATTATATGTCTCATATAAACTTGTTATTTATGTAAATTTTGTTTAAATAAGTCTCGTTAAAGAATTGCTATTTATGTAACTTTTGCGTCGTCTTCGTGCTCTGTTAACCACCGCTGTACACACCCTCGAATTTGGAATTTTCGGAAAACGGCAGTCAGAGTGGCGGTTGGTGTGCGGTGGAGGTCAACAAACAACTACAACACCACCACCACCAACGACAAACATTTTAAAGAAATCGCAAATATAAAGACAATAACAATAAAGAAGTGTAAATTAATGAATAAAACATACATTCTAAAAGCGCGCAAATCTACCCGAACAACGCTCCTTCGGGGACTCAACCTGAGCTATATATCTTAACGCCAAGGGTACGCACCAGTCATGCAGAAATAAATAAATCTTTATTGTGAAGTAGAGTTAGAGCACAATATCCCATCACGGCGAAGAGCGCCAGGGGTTCACATATGGCAGTTAGAGAAAAGCAGAATAAGTACAGCGTACAAATAAAAAAGAAATACAGCATAAATACAACTTTACAATACATCAGGGTTCAAGGGCTTTGATAAAGTAGTGTCTGTCCTTCTTCTTACTTATTATGCTGTCAATGTCGGGTCCACACGGTTGAGGGCGGGGAGCATCTGCTTGGGAAGAAATCTCTCAGTGAGTACAAGCCTATTGTGGTGAGCCACGAGTGCTGGTACCGACCTTAGGCTTGGCTGTGGAATCCTCCAAGAGCAAGCGTTCCAAATATTTGGAGATGATATCTGGCCTGTGATCAGTTTGGCTGTGAAGACCAGCCTCTTCTCCACGATCAGGAACTTCAACCTCGGGATGTCGAGTGCTTGTGCCATCATGGTGGTTGTGGTAGCGGGAGGTAGCCGAAGCTTGTTATTGGCCCATATCAGTAGCCAGTACTCAGCGGTGTACACCCGCTTGAGGTTTGTATGTGCAGCGGAGACCCATATTTCTGCACCATACAGAATGGCGGGGTAGACGGTGGAGGTGATGAACCTTTTAACAATGGCAGGATGTCGGACGTGTAGCAGCTGCTGCTTTGAGATCCATCGTAGACGAGAAAATCTGGTACTGATTTTGTCGATCTGGTTGACAAAGGACATCTTTTGGTCAAACAGAACGCGAGGGGTTCTGTGTGACCAACAGTCTGTGTGCGAGGGTACGTTTCGTATTCGTACCCCTGCGAGTGACACGTTGAGTACTGTCGGTGAATATCGATAAAAATCGAGTGTTTCCTAGTAAATCTCCATTAGATAATGTACTATGATTTGTTTTGTTAAGAAATAACCGAAATTAAACAAATTATTCAAGAAAAGATGTTTCCCATTGGTTTACTATGGGAGGAAGGCACACTATCACACAACTCTGTTCATTTCAAGGATTATGGATGGAAGACCCACACTAAGACGAAATAGGGAGTTAATATTCATTCACTTAAACGAGCAACCAACACGGACGACGGTGGTTGACCAAGTAAAGCTCAAAGCACAGGAGGAACACGCGCATTAAGCAGTACTATTGCAAGAACTTTACTTCCTTACGAGAGAAACCATCGGATATCTCAACCTCTACACGATAATCGAAACTAGTTCGGAAGCACCGTGGGCAGCGATAGCAGTAAAAGAAACACCGACGTCTCAGTTATTGAGATTTCAACCATTTGCGCCCCCAACAAGTGCATGTGCTCAGATCAACTAAGGCTTTGAGCCTTTTCACTTCATTTCTGTCTACAGTAAACCAAGATAAGATATTTCGTAGTCTATTCATTTAATTTTTTTTTCATTTTTTTTTTCGTATGCAATAAAGATTTCTTCTTCTTCTTCTTCTTCTTCTTCTTAATATACACGAAGAACAAACAGCAGCTATATGTGCCAATTGTAAAAGCTTTATCTCCGGAGAGGGGTTAAACTTCTCATCGCAATGGACGCAAATTGTCGCTGTCCATGCAGTACAGCCCAGCAGCAGAATACACAGTCACCAGAAATGGTGAAGAACTGGGAAATTACATTCTGTCATTCAATCTCTAGACATTAAACCTGCCCCGAAACCTACCAACCTTCAGCAGTACCATCTGAGAGAGCACCATGGACGTGGCCAATGCCTCGCCATCCATTGCAAGTAAATTCACCAACTGGAAAGTTAATGATGCACGGTGGACCATAGCTGACCACAGAGCAATCACTTACTCCTTGTGTTCCTCTGTAGGTCATGCCCCCCCCCCCCATCCCGTGCTCCGAGATGTTGTCAGGTATTGTATCAAAAAAGCGACTGGAACCGTTTTTACCAAGTTCTTGACAACTTGCTGCCTACTGATCTTTTCACCCCTACCCAAACCACCCCTGAAAATAGTGCAATAACTGTAACCGGAAGTGTCCAACAAGCTTGCTCTATTGCCATTCCAAAACGTAGACCTTTTGGCACTGCTTTCAGTTGGTGACATCCTGAATTGGACAGTCAGAGAAAATCAGTGCATCGTTCCCACAAGGCCTTCCTGGAGGATCGTGATTCACTACCTCTCCCTAGAACAATAAAACCCCTAGAAATGATCTTCTTGAGGTAGATTCTTAAAAAAGTTTGCCAAAAAGCTAACCCTTTTCCCGAATCTCGTTCGTGTCGCAACCAAAATTAGGAAATACACGGCACTGATTTCCAGAATTAGCAGGGCAGACCGGGGCATTAAACGAAGGACGCTTGCACTAATATATGAAACCATCCTCTTGCCAATTGCCCTCTACGGTGTGGCAGTGTGGTGTGTACCACAGCCAACATTCAGCGAAACAGAGCTGGGTTGGATTCCATCCAGAGAGCTATGCTCCTCACAGTTACTACAGCCTGTCGCACTGTTAGTACACCGACTCTTCAATTCTGGCTGGATGTCTACCCTTTATCTTGAGGTAATCAAGAGAGAGGCCTATTACAAGGATAAAGAAGGGTATTCCTCTGAGATTATCGACATCCATCTTGATCTGGTCAACGATCCTAAAAGAGAGGGAAAACGTACTGCAGACAATCGCGTCGAAATTTGACAAGGTTCGTGGAATAACGCTAGTATGGAATAAAACCAGCGAAGGAGTTAATTTACCAAATTATTGCTACCTTCTGTCGTCCAAACATACCCAACGGCTCCTCCCTGGTTTTCACTGGGCCTCCAAGTAGCATTCTTACTTACTGGACAAGGACCCTTCGGGCAAAAATTAACAGATCAACAACTTCGCAGATGCGAACAACCCGAAAGCTGTGTCCTCATTGTGAGGATTACTGGACAACACTGGTCACATAAACACACGGAAACCTACACCATCAGGAACATCTAATTGTGAAAGATGAGCCCTGCTGACACCTCAACCTCAGGGTGTGGGATGGCTTTGCACCTGTATACTGGAAGGTGGGGCGGGTGCTACAAACGCCTTCGGGTCTGAAATGCATCACTGCTTCCAGGTAGCCAAAAGGCCAACACAACACTACGCTACAGGACACACACACAAGCTCACAGACAAAAGTTTTCTGTCCTATCACTTTCTCCCGTGCGGTATGAAAAACTTTATTTCTTCTCTCTCTCTCTGCTTCCTTTTCCCCTGTCCCAGTTCAACCGGCACAGGACCCTCCGTACTGCGCGGGATGGATTTTTTTTTTACACGACGCACACTGGCCTTACCTTGACAGTGTGCAAACTGGACAGAGCACCGAGGCGCAGATGTGCTTCTGATCCAGGAGCCGCCGCCCCCCCATACAAAAATACAAATGCGAACTTCCCGATTGTTGTGTACTTCGTGCGTGTGCCAACTGTTCTCGTTGATGTGAGGTGCACATCACTGGCATTGCGAGGCCCTGGTGCGAATTGAATGCATAAATGACCCTCACTTCTAACCCCCCCCTCTCTCTCTCTCTCTCTCTCTCTCTCTCTCTTCAGAATGAACACACCGCACGTATTTCACTTTCTCCTTTCTTCGCTCTGCAAAGAGTAGATGGAATACTGTTCCCACATCTGGGGCAGTGCCCCAGAGCCCCTCTCAGGCTTCTCGATTCCGTGGAAAACGGATAATTAATGATTCATCTGTATAATAAAGTCTCTCTACTCCCTCTCTCACAGACGTTCTGTTTCTGCTGCATTCCTTTTTTCAAAGATTTTTCTTCTTCTTCTTCTGAATTGGTTTCTACAATTCCCGCTCTCTCTCTCCCAAAGCAGTTCGAATACGTGCCGTTACCACTGAACGTTCTTTTACTGTCCAACTTCAACTCACAGAACCAACTTTTCTTCTTCCTCGTTCAACTTCCGCTCTTGGACAACCTCCCTCCTACGTATTTCCTGAAAATCCACAGAAGTTCAAGTGCAATGTCAACAAGCATCTGCTTTCATCTTCTCAACCCACGCCCGGTGCTCGTGAGTACTTCTCGTTGCAATAGCTTTCGTGTGTTGGAACCGATACGATAGCCCTTGCCCGTTCCCCAAATTGAACACGATGGAGGAGGTCCCCAATGACACCGAATAATTCGATTCGAGGGGAGGTCCCGCACATCTTCGTTTCTTTTTTTCTGAAGTCGAAAAACGTGGAGAATTGTCCTCGATCCGAACTCGGTTCCTTCTGATTGTCGGATGCAGCGAGTGCTCGCTTATCTGGACAGTCGGAGACCATTCGGAGTTGATGACCTCACCGACGTAAACGCTTAATTTAGAACGGATGTTGCGGATCCCGAAAGAAAGGTCACGCCGCGGTCTTGCGAAAGGGGCTACTTCGTATGCCGAGCGGCGGCAACAAAACGGCAACTGGTGCTCGTCTGTGCGCAACCCCGTTCGCCTCGCAAACAGGAACAAACGCGGTAGCGCAATCGGCGCGTGACCTAAAAAGCGGAAGAGTGTGGGTGAGCTCGGATGGGAACAGCGAGGACAGATGCACGCGCAATATTCCCCGAAGAAAAGAAAACTTCTGCGGCCGAGTGTCGCGACCTCTTTTCGTCGTCTGTGGAAACGAAGATCGCCAGATGCCCTCGAGAAAACACGCCGAGATGAGGAAAGCCCCTCGATTCTTTGAAGCATTCTCCCCCCCACACACGGGGGGAGGGGGTTACAGAAAGGAATTTCATCCGTTGACGATCGTATCTACGGCTGATAACGAGGAAAAAGTACGGAGACGGCGGGCGACCCCGTTTCTACGCGGAACCTGTTCTCCTTCTTCTTCTTCTTCCTCCTCCAAAGGACCCCGCTTGTTCGGCCGCAGTCCTTGTTGTTGTGCCGCCCGCCTAACAGCTGCCTGTGACGTCACGGATCGCGTGAGAGTTGAAAGGGAGATTACGCCAGGTGCTTTGCGGTGGCGTTACATAACGGGGATTGAACGGGGTTGGGAAGGGGAGGGGAGGGGACATGACCGTGAGCGCTATTCATTAAATCTTTTAATTAAACTCGACAAGCGCGCTCCAAGATGAATTGGCGCTTTGTGCCAGAGAGAAAGAGAAAGTAGAAAGAGAAAGAGAGTTTTAGGATTTTTTTAGTTCGAAAGCGATCTAATTAAGGAGTCGTGACGAGCGTTAAATAAATGAAAGAAGAAACGCATTCTGTAGAGGGGGTGGGGCCGTGTTACGGCAGTAGTCACCGGAGCAGCCGTTCATAGCTCCGGTGACTCCGGTCGAAGCCTCCAGTGGACTCAGCCACCCTCCCCAAACGAGAAAACCCCTAGCTCGAATATATTTCCGGCCCGACTGTCTCCTCTGCGCGTGACACCGAGCAAAACGCCACAATTTTCCAGGCGGGAATCAGTCTGTGTGGCCCCGGGTGCCACTCCGCTGCACCGTGAAACGCGTCTCATTTCGTTGAGGCCGTCTCAGATTGACCCTCTCCCGCGGTCCAAAACAGAAAAAAGAATCCCGAGTTTCTTTCTTTCCGGAAAAAAAATTAATTTTGGAAGGTTTCACTTAAGATGACTTCGACTTAAGAAACAACAGCACGCGACTTTCAAGAACAATTCTTAACGGAACAAAATAATCATTTTAACGTACGTACAAATAACGCTAATTAACACCCTCTATGGGTGTCTCGTAACAGAAATAAACAGATAATAATAATAATTAAAGATAACGTGCATTCGGTTGTACAGCGGTCATTAGTATCATGTCCCCCAATTAAAATGGGCATCGCCATCAACCGCATCGGACGAACGACAAAAAAAAAAAAAAAA
The DNA here is from genome assembly GCF_048544385.1 of Mastigoproctus giganteus. Classification (NCBI taxonomy): domain Eukaryota; kingdom Metazoa; phylum Arthropoda; class Arachnida; order Uropygi; family Thelyphonidae; genus Mastigoproctus; species Mastigoproctus giganteus. The sequence goes on from NC_143583.1 coordinate 223,759,366, forward strand.
AAAAACCCGAACCCCCCCCCCCCCTCGCTTTTTCTCAGCGTGCGCACAAACTTGCTTAAAACTGGAACACACTACTACTACACGGTACACGAATGCTGTCCACACGCAGTAACGACCTCTGTTACCAAAAACAAGGTCATTTATGCTCAAGTTCCCAACGCCGCTAATCACTTGCAGCTCTTTGACTTTCTCCAGTCCAACTTTCCCAAAAGTGAGGTAATTTTCCTTGGTGATTTTAATGTTCACAACTCCAGCTGGGTTCCGTTTTCTAGTCACACCGACCCAGCTGGTCAAGATGCTGAGGCTTTTGCAATTACTAATGACCAAGCACAGATTGTTCATTTACCTACAAGAATACCGGACAATCCTAATCATACAGCCAATACGCTTGATCTTTTTCTCACAAACAACCCTTCTAAGTACACGGTCGAAGTGAGAGCTCCTTTAGGCACTTCAGATCACAACTTGGTGATTGCCTCTTCTCCAATGGAACCTTTATCTCATGGCTATTCCCAACCTCGTATTGTTTGGTATTACAAGAATGCAAAATGGGATGACCTGCGAGACTTCTTTTCTTCTTTTCCTTGGTCGGATTACTGCTTCAAAACTTCTGATGTCAACGTTTGCTCAAAACGTGTCAGTGAAATTATTCTTGCAGGAATGGAATCCTTTATCCCACACTCCACTTTAAAATCTCGTCCTTTATTTAAACTTTGGTTTTCCAATAAATGTGCTAAGGCTGTTCAAGAGAAGAATGTTGCATATTTCTTCTTGTTTCTAATTCTTCAGTTTCATTTTCTTCCTAATCAATTGTAAACCAGTTATTAATCAGTCCAAACTAGAGTTTGAACAGGCTAACAGTACAAGATTTCTAAGAGGTACAAGCTAAAGATTATAATGATTTATGCACCAACATCGAGCCATGATGATGAAGAGGTTGAAGAAATGTACACCGAAATTGAGAGTCTTCTAGATGAGCAGAAAACCCACTACACTATTATTATGGGAGACTTCAATGCTAAGGTTGGAAAAAGGCAAAACATCGCAGAAAGAGGAACTATAGGAAATTTTGGAATTGGTGAAAGAAATAAAAGAGGTGAAAGACTTGTGGAATTTGCAGAATCTCAAGGACTGTCAGTAACGAACACTTATTTCAAGAAAAGGGTGAACAGAAAGTGGACATGGAAGAGTCCAAATGGATTAACAACTAATGAAATCGACTTCATCCTCACTAACAGAAGATATACTAACAGAAAATTCTTCATCACTTCCAAAGACCATGAATCAGCAGAAAGTATTTGCCAGATGGCAAATAGCACAATCCGAGAATTTGAGAGCTACCTGGATTGCATCGGGCTCCGTATTAATGCACAGAAGTCTGCCCAAATGACCATAAGTTACAAGCAGAATAAAAATGACATCTCAATCTCTGTGAACGGGTCTAGTGTGGAAAAAGTGCACTCTCACCTGGACCTGGGTCTTAAGTGGGATGACAGACTCACCTTTGCTCAACACTTCGCCCATATGAAGACAAAAATATTCGCCGCTTTATGGGCTACTAGGCAGGAACTGGTAGGAACTAGGGATCCTCAGCTAGCGACCAAGTACATTTTAATGTGTGTCCTGCCAATTGCAATGTATGCCTCGCAAATCTGGTCTTCAGCTCCAGATTCACATTATAAGTCCGTCCTTGGGATCGAGTACTGGTTCTTGCGATGGCTTAACAGAGTTGCTGGCCACCCTTTTACTATCTCAAGGGCCATTCTCTACTCAAACCTTAACATCACACCCTGGATGCAGCGGACAATTAACAGGAACATACACACTCTCGCACAAATGCTCACAGGCAGAGTGGATGCTCCAGTCCTGGATAATATTCTAGTCAAACCACGTGCCACTGCTAGACGTTGCGGGGAAGTAAATAATCCACTGCGTCCAGTCCTGAACAATCTTAGTAGCCTGCAAAGATTCTTCCCATCAAATGCAGCAAAAATATTTAACTCCAAAGATGCCGAAAATATTTAACTCACTACACAAAGATGCCGAAAAACTGTGTGAGGATGCAACATACCGGAAAGAGATCTTCCAGGATTCGTACAGACTTACCGAAATATGAATCGGCTGCAAAGTACCAAAGAATTGTGAGTAAAAGTGAAACGTTCTGCTTTAAGAACAATAATAATCTGTTGACTGTAAAAATATACCTTCTGTAACAGTTATGTTAATATGTAAGTTATAGAGGGAATTATTAGTGAATTGTAAATATATGAGTTGTATAATGTATGTACAGAATCATCAATGTGTAAATACCGGATATATTAAACATAAAATGTGTATATAATATTTCGGGACGAGACTACGTGTTCAGTATATGTAACCCACTGCACGTAGTATCTCGTACCCTGATATGTACTTAGCACCCTCCTGGCACTTTGCCGTCCCGGGGTGGTTTCCTTATGGAAATAAACAGATAATAATAATAATAATAATAATATATTGTGAATAATGTTACCGTCCTGAATAAGGTAAGTGTTGGAAGTGATCACAGAATGGTAAGATGTACACTTGATATAGATGTAGGAAAGGAAAGGAAAAAACTGACTCGAGTAAATAATACAAAGGTCTTTGAGATAACAAAGGAGGAGAAAAAGCAGTATGTACTGGAACTTAAGAACAAGTTTGAGCTTCTGCAGACTACTGAGGACCAAGATATCGACGAGGAATATGAACCTAAGACGACAAATGAAGAGCAAGAAAAACACTGACAGGGAGAAAATTGAGTGTACTGAGTTATGCAAAGCCATTAGAAAGAGACTCAGAGAGGACATAAGAAGATTTAACACAAGAAAAGTAGAACAAGCATTAAGGGAAAACAAAGGATTTAAATCAGCAGCCATGAGCAGTAATACAGAAAGACAAATGATACTGAAACTGAAGAATAGCGATGGTGTACTTATAAACAGCAGAGAAGGCATAATTCAAATAGCACAAGACTACTATAGAGAATTATACAAGGAGTGAGGGAATGATGCCAGCAGTGGGGAAGATGGATTGCAAAGTAGCAACACATACGACATACCCGATATTCTTCCTGATGAGGTAGAACATGCATTGAAGAAAATTAAGAATCGGAAAGCCCCGGGGGAAGATGAAGTTACTGTAGAGTTGTTAAAATTGGGAGGAAGAGACATAACACAAATACTGGCAAGGCTCTTCACAAAGTGCATTATAAAAGGTGTGATGCCTAAGCAGTGGAAGAATGCAATCATAGTTTTGCTGCATAAGAAAGGAGATAAATCAGAAATTGGAAATTATAGACCAATTAGCTTGATATCCCAAATCTACAAGTTGTTCACAAGGGTCATTACTAAAAGATTAGAAAGAATACTTGATGAGAATCAACCGAAAGAGCAAGCTGGCTTTAGGACAGGATTCTCAACTATGGATCACCTTCACGTAATATCACAGCTAATGGAGAAAGCAAATGAATATAAAACACCATTATGCCTGGCATTTTTGGATTATGAAAAGGCATTTGACTCCATACAGCATAAGGCAGTGTTTCGGGCACTGGAAAGACAAGGCATTGATACCCCATATATTATGATTTTGAAGAAAATATATGAAAGTGCTACCTCCTTTATTAGACTAGATAAAGACAGTAGGAAATTTAAAATTGAGAAAGGAGTTCGACAAGGAGACACAATATCTCCGAAGCTGTTTACTGCTGCCCTTGAGGAAGCTTTCAGAAGATTAGACTGGTCGCAGAAAGGAGTCAATGTGAACGGAGAGTACCTAAACCATTTACGATTTGCAGATGACATTGTGGTCATTAGCCACGATCCCAAAGAATTAGAGGAAAATCTTAATCAGTTATGCACAGTTAGTAAGGATTTTGGACTAAAGATGAATATGGCTAAAACAAAAGTATTGATGAACAAGTATGCCACGGAAAGGGAAATAATGATTGAAGGAGCAGTAATTGAAAAGGTGGAGTCATATACTTATCTGGGACAAGTTATTAGCCGTAATAATGATAAATGGCTGGAAGTCAAGAGAAGAATAAATTTTGGATGGATAGCATTCAGGAAACATAGTCACATACTGAAGAGCAATATCTCAGTTTGTCTGAAACATAAAATAATGAATCAATTATACTCCCCACCATGACTTATGGAAGTGAAACTTGGGCACTCACCAAAAGAATGGAAGAGAAACTGAGAACTACACAGCGAAGAATGGAACGAATTATATTGGGAATCAGACTGTTAGATAAGAAGAGAAACACATGGATTAGGCAGCAAACTCAAGTAAAGGACATTCTTATCAAAACTAAAGAAATAAAATGGTCTTGGGCAGGACACATAGTTCGAAGACATGATGACAGATGGACTAAGAAAATAACAGAATTGTACCCAAGAGGAGCTAGAAGAAAACCTGGAAGACAAAGGCGGAGATGGGTAGATGAAATTCATGAGTTTTTGAGTAGTAAATGGATGGCCAGTGCTGAAAACAGAAGGAACTGGAAAATTGCTGGAGAGGCCTTCATCCTGCAGTGGATTGAAAATGGCTGATGATGATGATGAAGAGTAGAAAATTTGCTTCTTGCCCTAATGGTAGCCGAGCATTCTGGTCTCTTACCAAAACCATTGGCCCAACTTTTATCCATCTCTGCTCTCACATCTGTCAAAACCAGATGGTTCCGTTGTCACTTCAGCCAAGGATAAAGCTGACCTGCTAGCATCCCATTTTTCTTTGAGCTCCTGTATTAATGATCTTGGTAAAACACCTCCCACCATTCCTAACACGCTCCATTCAATGCCTCCTGTGGTCTTCCGTCAAAAGGATATCAGAAGGAATTTGATGAATCTCGATGCTAAGAAAGCTCCAGGTCCTGATGGTATTTCTCCACTTGTTCTCAATACCTGTGCTCCTGAACTTACTCCTAGTCTTTGCCGCCTTTTTTCACTTTCTTATTCCAAAGGTGTTTTTCCTTTGGAATACGAATGTCTCTCTCAAGACAGTACTTTTCCATTGGGTGTGGACGAGTACCCAGAATCATCTGTCCAGGTGTCTGATGCTTTCTGGGTAGCCAAGCGGTTAGAACAGAACACACGCTCAATACTCACGAACCTATACGTCACACACATCTGGCCCATTTGTAGTGATTCTGTTCTTCACATTGACACGAGGCGGAGCTGAACGAATGTTCGGTGCAGCCCTTTACATATCCACATGTCCACATGTGGGGTGAGTGAGTGGATGGTTGAAATGGGAGGGTTTTTTTTTTGTTTTGGCTGATGCTGCATGCGCTTTGCTTTCTTACATCATATGCCTAATGCAAATGCTAATGCCCAAAGTTAAAGAGTTACATTTAGGTTGGAATATAAAACACCCCTGGGGTCCAACAGTGAGTGCGTTGCCCGTGACCCTTGTTCATCCATCGCAATACCCAGGACTCGACTGCCACAACCTGTTTATTTATGTACGATGTCGGGGCAGATCAGATTGGCGATGCGTACAGTGGGTTACGTTGTCACAAGATGTCAATAAGGTGTTGTTGTCACATGATCGCAATAGGTTGTAGGCACCGCTGGAGGTATCCTCCGACTACACGGACGTTCAGTAACCCGTCAGCTCCTATCCAATTGCCCACTTGATCCACGGAATCAGGATTGCTTCGAGTCTCCGAAGGGACTTCATTCTGCGCGTGAAATGCAGAGAAAGAGAGAGAGAGAAAGAGAAAAGAAGAATAATTTAACAGAGAGAGAGAGAGAGAGAGAGAGAGAGAGAGAGAGAGAAGAATTATTTAACAGAAAGAGAGAGAGAAATAAAATCAACCAAAGCCGGACGGAAGGGTAAGGCATCGAACAGGGGTGTGCGATCGGGGAGGGAAATTCCGATCGAATGGGTTTCGGCTGACGAAAGCGAAGTGCGGTACAAAAATCTGCGAAGTTCCTCACTTACTGAGAAGAACCCTCACGAGGAAGGCGACGCTTCATATGCCCCACAACGCTCCGTTGCAGCTTCCAAACAATATTGGATGATTTATCCAACTGGGCCAATCTAAATAAACTCAAATTTCCCCTACAAAAACTAATTTCATGGTTTTTCGAAAGCAATTCAATTACGGCAGACCTCCCAGAGTTATCCTAAATGGCTCACAAATCCCCTACGTATCCAGCACCAAGTACTTGGGACTTACAATAGATGACAAACTAAACTTTCATACTCACGTATCCAAAATTTCTGAGAAAATTAAAAACTTCACGGCTGGAATCGCAAGGATTTCCGGAAAAGAATGGGGCCTCAGCAAAAAGACGTTGTCTTTATACTATAAGACTATCTTCCTACCGATTGCTGCGTACGCAGCAGGTGTTTGGTTCTGGAGGGTCTCAAAAACTAAGACCAGGACTAAACTTCTTTCATTACAGCGTTCGGTGTTGCTCACACTTCTACAAGCTCCTCGGACGGTGTCGAATAATGCTCTACAAGTTCTAGCAGGAACCCTGCCTCTGGACCTTTATATCTCCTACAGGGGTATGATCTACAATCTTAAAAAAGGAATTTCTGTAAATATTTTTAACATTGTAACAGACCCTACGAACAGAATAAAAGAGGAAAAACGAAGACTCTGGAAGGAACTCACCGCTGTTTGGCAGCAAAGATGGGCTGAAAGTGAACACGGTGAGGTTACACGAAGATACATTTCAAATGTTGAATTCGCATCATTACCCACAGTCTCAAAATGGTTTGTGCCTAGCATGACTACATCATATCTAATGACTGGCCACGGATCGCTCAGGGCTAAACTTTTCGAAAGGAGCCTTGAGCCTGATCCTTTCTGTCACTGCGGAGCATCTGAGACATGGCAGCACGTTCTCTTTGAATGTAACGATTATTCGAATGAAAGACAGGTACTGCTGAGTAAAATAAATAATCTCTCAGAAAATAATGTACATTTGCTCGTCGAAAATTCTGATGTCTTCACTACATTTCAACAGTTCTCTGCGGCAGTTTTCAAGAAAAGAATTGCGGCTAGAAACTCTACTGTGGTGTCATAATGATCCAGATTAACTCACTTTTGGGAAGAACATATAGGAAGATAGCCATCGACGCAACAGGAAATGACAGGTAGACCCCTTTCTCCTCTAAGTGATGCTGGATGGGATTACAAGAAGCTCACGTGTATAAACGGGCCTAAATTATTAGGAAGCTAACCTCGAAGAAATGTAAATAATTGCTTAACCATACAGTTAAGAACATCCATACTTCTGTGCACCCCAACACGCTTCTCTCTTATGAAATCTTACTTTAAAAAAAAATAATAAATAAATAAAAAAAATAAATAAATAAAATAAGATCTTCTCCCCATAAAAAGAATCCTGCAATAATCTGAAATGCCATCAAGCCTATTGAACACAAAACTCCAATTTCTGCTTTCTGACTGATAACTTATAGCTACAAGTATAAGAAAACCTTCTGCAAGAAGGCTCAGTGCTACTGCGAGTGCTTTAGTGCATACTGGGAACTTCCTCTCCTGCCTAAAGCTCAGGAATACCATGTGAACTTTCTACATGGAAATCGCATCGAGGAACTTCTATCGCCCAATACTTTACAAGCTCAGATTCTACCGGGGAAGAAATTCAATGAGACTATATTTCCTGAAACTACTGGACTGTCTTTAAAATTGTACAAACCAGAAATAAATGTAACTATTGGTAAGTAACAACTAATATTGCTGTTAAGAATAATATTGCTGTAAAAACGACTGTAAATAATTCTCAAATTCTGTTGCTAGAACTGATCAGAGAGAGAGAGAGAGTGGTAAACCTCACTGGAATGTAAATAATGTAATCAATGTTAACAGTTTATTTCCTTGTTAATACTAAACTTAATAGGATAACTGATATACATAATGCTACTGATAACTGCAGGTCTCTTTAAAAAATGTTTGTTTGTCTTGGCTGTGTGACTTCAATGGGTTTTTGGAGCTCCAGCCTTGTTTTTTTTTTTTTTTTTTTTTTTGCGGGCTCTAGGCCTGGGCAGCCTGTGAGCGGGATAGCGGGCACCCACTGGTATTGCACTACCTCCAGTGGGTGCGGGATTTCGTGCACTTTGGCATGTAAAAGTTTAAAAAAAAAAAAAAAAACAGGCCTGGCTACTCGCGCCTGGGGACAGGCACCAGACGGCAGCTGCACAGGTGTTGGCTGCTCCTTTGCAGAGGTCCTACATCCAATACGGATCCACTAGGTGGAGATGGGCTATGCCTAGGGGCCACCCTTGATACCCAGACACACACACACACGTGTTTTGTACTTTTACTGTGCAGCACGGAAGGAATCATTTGAGGAAGCAGTCGCGCCCCCACGAGTTGCGACGGAGGGGAATCTCCGTAGGTGGCAAAATGCGAGGACAAAGTGGAACGGGTGTAATGTTTCGGCGGCACAGCAACATCCTGTTCCCTTCTCCCACACCCCCGGACGTGCAAATTTTAGATTTGTCCCGATTTCGATTCCCGACGACATACGACGGCGCACCCCGGTGACCCCGCAAATCCCGTCAGTTAGTGGCTCTGTGTCGAAAGCGTGAACGGGCGAACGCGCAAAAAACATAAAAATATTCGGCGAAACGCACTCCCGGACCAAATGCAAACGACGTTCGGACAGATGAGGCAGATCACGTGCGACTGAGTGGCACGCGGTTTTTCGCTGGAGGACGGAGGAGGAGGAGGAGTGGAATTTCCCGAAGAAAAACCCACGGAAACCCATCTCGAAGTAGACACCAAAAATGCCGACTTTTCTCAGCAAAGTCAAAAAGACAACTGTGCTTTGTTTGCGTGCGTGCGTGTGTGTGTCGCAGGCATACATACGCCCCCATCCGCACCGTGTTCTCCCGTGGACATGTGTTTTTTTTAAGGGGCGGCTCCTAGAACGTCTGCTCAACTCCACCTCGGATATCTGTGAAGAACACTGCAAATGGGCCAGATGTGTGTGTGCAACTAGGTTTGTGTGTGTGTTGTCTGTTGTTGTGTCTGGCCGCTTGGCTACGCAGAAGCATCAGTGACCCGGACAGATCATTCTGGGTACTCGTCCACACCACGGGAGGGTGGGCTAATCCCAATTGTGCTCGTACTGTCTCAATTCGAGGTTGTGACCCACCCGATATTGGCAAAAGATGGACCCACACCGTGGGAGAGAAGAAAAATTTTAATTTTCCCGCGGTGCAAAAAAAAGAAAAAAAAAAGAAACGTAATATCACTGTACAACGCGAAACAACAGGAAAAAAAAAAAAAAAAGAAAAATAAATAATAAAATAAATAAAATTTAAAAAAATAAATAAAATAACAATTAAAAAAAACGCAAATGTAACAGCAACACTGAAGAACGCATAAAAGAAAAGGGACGCAAAAGAAAAAACAAAACAAAACAAAACAAAAGAGGATAGTGTTTTCTGTCCTGCACAAACAAGATGCATGTAGCAGAACGAAGGGGGCGGGGGGGGGAATACAGGTCGGTTTCCATTCATTGTTGGGTCATCGATGATGATGCGGAACGTGTGTAGAGCGGATCTGAAAAGCGTGCACGTTTAATGCGTGGTGTGTTGTTGTTGCTTGTGTCAAGCAACTTCGCCACTAGGGAGTGGCCAACACCTGGGCAGCAGTTGTCTGATGCCCGCCCCTGAGCACGAGAAGCCGGGCCGGGCTCTACAAACTCTTCTCGGACATAACACGTCCATAGAACACAAATCCCGCACTCACCAGAGGTAGGGCAATATCGGTGGGATCAGCAATCCCACTCCCACCAGGATGCCCAAACGTGGGAGCCACCAAAATAATAAAAAAAAAAAGCTAGCGGTTATTTAACAACGCCTTAGTGTTGAAGTTTTTTTTCCAAAATTTCGAGAAAGATCGTCGAAACGCATTAAAAATGCAATGAAAAGACGCCGCAGAACCGGGTCAACGGTGTATTAGAGATCGTCGGCAAACACGTCCACAAAAAAGGTCAAGGTCACCGCGGCAACCACAAGGAAACCCCGATCCACAGCACTCGCGTGTTAAAACTTGAAATTTCAAAGTACAGTAGCTGCATCAGACGCACTGACACTTTCTTATTCCAAGACCTTACGGTCCTGCGTATGAAAGTTGAACGTTGTGTTCGAGGAAGGCATCGTTCCCTCCTATTATTAGCAGCTGCCAAATAAAGTTGCGAGAAGAAACTGCAAGCGACACAAGGGCCTGGCAGTACTGCAGCCCCAAGAAGGGTACGCGGGAAGAGGCGCTGCTCACATCTTCCCCGACCACCAACAAATTTGTAACTTGGTCTTGGTGTGAGGTCCGTAGCAGAAGAAAGAGAAACGGACGAAGAAGCAACTTGGCACGCAGTTCCTGTGGAACGGGATTCAGCCGCACCACAATCGAGGGACCCGAGCAACGCTTCATTGCCAAAAAACAAAAAATCTTAAAGCAATCACGCGAGAAAATTTAAAGCGGGAATTTCGGCAAATATATTTTGGGGTTTCTCCTACTTGACGCACGTGCTAAAGAACACCTACACGCAACCTCGCAAACCTTTGAACGAGCGTTTGCTGCCAAGTAAATGGCGCCAAAAGCAGATGAAGGAACGCGCAATAACAGTACTTCCTTTCGAGTGAACTGTAATTGACCCTCAAATCAACCCACGGAAGTGGTCGTTGTTGTTATTCCGTTTTTAGGAGCATTAGCAACCTAAGGCCATATTGCTCCAGGGATTTGCGGTGGTCATTCCCTGACCTTCCCGCATCCTCCCTATTTCGTGGTCACGGGCTCGAACCCCCACATAAGTCTGCCCACGATATTACTATTAGTAATGGCCACATGGTGCAAGGAAGCCGATGGCTTCACCAGCCAAAAAAAAAAAAAAAAATAATAAATAAAAATTGAGTTCATCTGCAACTTCAGCTGAGGTATCTAATACTGTTCCATGTCCATTACATAACGGTCCGATCTGGTTTGTCCTGCTCTTCTTGCCATTTATATATGTGAAGAATTCCTTATCTCCCCCCCCTTCTTTGCTCTCTTTGTTAGCGATTTCTCATAAACTGCCTTTGCCATCCTAACTTTTTCTGTGGCTCTATTACAGATCATCTTGTAGCTGTTATAGGCTTCGGTACTTGGTTACAGTTATTGCTCTGTAACCTTTCCATGCCACCTTTTTGTGCTCAAGTAATGCGGCAACTTCACTAGTCATCCAACTTGGAACCCTCCTCGTGGAGTATTTTTTTAATGGTATATACGGATTCAAGGCATCTGTGATTAATGTTTTAAAAGCGTACCACAGTTCAATTGTATTCATTCTCTACGCGATATCTACCCAGTTAATAGAGGCCATGTAGTACCTTAAGGCATCGTAATTTCCTTTTCTGAAATTAAAACCCATTCCTTTGCCTTTTACTTCTGCTACCTCTCTCTCTCATCATCATCCGCCATAGAACTGCGTGATCACTTCCTGCTACTGGTTCCTCTACTGTCAGCCCTGTTATGTCATCTGATTCATGTGTGATGATGAGGTCTAGGATATTCTTTTCTCTAGTACTTTCCCTGACATGTTGATACAAATAACAGTCATCTAGTTGATTTAAAAATTTTGTTCCCCATGTCGAGTTTCCTTCCCATTTACTCCAATCAATTAGAGGCAAATTGAAATCACCCATAATAAGGCATTGACGCTTACTTGCCCATTCCATTTGCATGTAGAGGCTTTTGTCATAGTCTTCACAATCACCTGGTCTGTAGATTACGCCTACTCGCATTGTACCTTTGTTTCCAACTATCTCACACCATACAGACTCTATACTAGCATGTGAAATGTCTGAATCCGGGAAAGCTATCGTCGCACTCAGGCTGCTTCTATTAAGAAGCATTACCCCACCAACCCTTCTATCTACCCTATCCTTCCTAAATACATTATACAAGCCGTACTGAAACTCATCATCCCCAATTTCCGGGTGTCTCTGTAAGCCCTATTATGTCCGCGTTACTTGTTTTAACCAGCAGTTCGAATTCAGTTATATTAAATCCGTTCGAATACTATACTCAAGTCGAAAGGGCAGCAATACGAAATGTACCTTCGCACAGAGACCTTGGCATTCTATGTGACCAAAAGATGTCCTTTGTCAACCAGATCGAAGAAATGAGTAGCGAATTTCCTCGTCTACGGTAGATCTGAAAGCAGCATCTGCTACACGTCCGACATCTTAAAAAGTTCATCGCCTCCACGATCTATCCCGCCATTCTATGGTGCAGAAATACGGGCCTCAGCCGCACCTACAAATCTTAAGCGGGTGTACACCGCCCAATATTGGTTATTGAAATGGGCCAACAGCAAGCTTCGTTTGCCTCCCGCTACCATAACCACCACGATGGCACAAGCACTCGACATTCCAGGGGTGAAGTTGCTGATCGTGGAAAAGATGCTGGTCTTCACAGAGAAACTTCTCACAGGTGAGATATCCTTTCCGAATGTCTGGATCCTCCAAGAGTTCCAAAAGCTTGCTGTTGGAGGATCCCACAAGCAAGCGTAAGATCGTCACTCGCACTTGTGGCTCACCAGAAGACGCTTGCACTCACTGAAAGGTTTCTCCCCATGAAGATACTGAGCGCCCTGAACTGTGTTGGCGGTGACTTTGACTGGCTAATAAGTAACAAGAATTACAAGGGGGAACAAGGGACAAGGTATTCTTGTGTTGACTGAGGCCTCCAGGGTTACCCCTATATACCGCTGTAGCATCTGTAGGTTATTTATAGCCAGCAAGTGTGTGTGTGTGTGTGTGTGTGTGTGTGTGTGTGTGTGTGTGTGTGTGTGTGTGTGTGTGTGTGTGTGTTTGCAGGCCCTGGAATCTTAGCAGCCGGGAGGCAGGGAGCAAGCTACCTGCATCCCGACTCCCGTCCGTAGCTACGTGGAGGCGCTCGAGGAACTACTATATAATTGCACTTAGTGGAAACCAGAAAAGAAAGGTTTGGGAAGGAGAAAAGAGACAAGAAAAGTAAGAGTAATAAATAGGAATAAAACTAGTAGAGAAACTTCAGTCCCTCAAAGGAGGAGCAATCTTAGAGGGACAAAAAAAGAAAAACCCTAAACAGGAGGAGTATAGATTAGAGCCCTAAGTAGCGAGGAAGATAGCCCAATCAACCCTGCTAGTAGGGAAAAGAACAGAAGGAATTAGATGCTTACAGCAAATAAATGAAATCAATAAGTTATATAGAAAACCATAATATGTACGATTGCATCACCTTTTGAAGCAACGAATTTCAGAAGCACGAAAGAGAATTGCGGCGACTAAAACTTAGTGATGAAGAGAATTTTGAAGACTAAACTGATTAAAGAAAGAAAATACATCAAGTAAAAGTGATTGGAGAATCAATTAAAGCTTCTGCAAGCAGGCAACCTCTCAAGAAAGAACAACAAAAGAATAGCTACTATATACAATTAAAGGCAATAAAAGAATCGATCACTTTAACTGATATTATTAATTGTAATAATCGAGTAGACCGACAAAAACATAATTCATCACCACAAGAAGTGAATTCTACCAAATTAAAAGAAGAGAGAGAGAGAGGATGAGCGCTAAGGCAACGACAAAAGAAGTAACTTGGTGTACTTGAAGGGATCACTCACATTTGGAGTGAACATTTTTAAACGGTATAATACAAAACTGTGAACAATACAATTCACAGAAACACTTCTGAAGACTTGAATAAGGAGAGAGCAACAACCAGCAACGTTACAACGAAGGAATAATCCACCAGCTTCAGCGATCCATCAAACAAACCTTAAACTATAAAAGCATCTACTACAAAGGAACAGTTGGCTAGTGAAAGGCACAGCAGAGAATGTCTTCATTACCACAACAGAGGGTTTAAGTAAGTGGGCAGCAGCAACGATAAAAACAATAATCATATTTACACGACACTGTACAATAAATCGAAATATAAGTGGAAAACATAAATCTCGACAGCCAATTAATTCATGTTGGCAGGACAATTGCGGCCAGTAAAATGGATGCAACCGTGTCCTCTTTGGCTGTAACCAAGTCCAATGATTATAAGCGTAATCATTAAACATTATTCAACAGCAACGAAAACAACTGAATCACACTGCTAAAAAAGAAAAAGAAAAATGCTCATAATTAAAGTATTATTAGTTACACTGATATTAATATATAGAATTAAGATTAGCTGCGATTAAAGGGGAAATCACAACAGAACATCGGAGCAAATAATTAAAATAACAAAATTCCTGTTGCGTTACATAATTATTATTTCATTATCAGAACATTTTCTGGCAGTAAAATTAATACAATTGAGAGCAGTAAATGGAGGCTAAAGAAATTTCCTTTAAATCTTTTCTTATATTAAAGTGGAGACACTTAACACCCGAAAGTAGACCCAAGGGACTCATTTATAACGTGAAACGTGTTATAAAGAACAACAACACATTACTACAATAAACAAGGATGACAGACGGAACTTTATGAAAGCCCTTCATCTCTGCTCTACTAAAAGAGGATCCCGTGGCCCGCATCCTCAGTTCAAATGTGTCATCGCTTCTGTCTTTCTGCACCCTCTTTTCTCTCTTTTATTACAAATATTACTTCGATCGAATTACAAGAAGAAAAACTAAGTTGACATCGGTGAAGTTTGGAAATTGTGAGAGTGGTACGATCGAAGGGGTTCTACTTTATGCGCTTCTTCCAGGGTATCCTCTCTCTCTCTCTCTCTCTCCTGTTTTCTTTTCGTACGCCGTATTTTGTTCTCTTTTTCTCAAGCTGCTAAAAAAAAAAAAAAAAAAAAGATGGGGCCCTGCCGCTCGTCGGCGTGTGGGATGTTGTGTTGCGCTCCTACTTGAAAATATTTATTTAATGACGTTCATGCGGGGCCTCTGAAACATGCCCCTTCGTACTGCACCCGCGGGCATTTTTCTGGACTTCACAGGAGCTTTTGACCGGCTCTGGTGGGAGAGCATACTAAGCCGATTGAGACTTGTGGGTTGCCCGGACGCACTCTTTCGTCTGCTGCGTAGCTACTTTGAGGAAGGAACCGCTTCCAGAAGGTTACCCACGTAGTCTCCAGAGGGGTTCCACAGGGCTCCATCATTGGGCCCTATATGTGAACTTCGTCTTGGATGACCTACTAAACCAAGACTAGAATGGCGTGGAAATAGTAGCATACGCAGACGACGTCGCTGTCCTGGTGGGTGCAAACGCTCGCCTAGAACTTGAGACCAAGGCCAGTTGGGCGCTGACCAAGATCCAAGCCTGGGCTTCAACCCACAAGTTAATGATATCACCTACAAAGTCGTTGTGCTTGATGCTCAAAGGGTAAGTTCAGCCCTACAAGACCTCCTACAGTGGGCCTTGGTGGACTCCCTTTGAAATTTGCTCCAGTGGTCAGATACCTAGGAGTCAACCTGGATCAGGGATTGAACTTTATACCCCATGCGAAGGCCATGCGGGATAAGATCAAAAATCTGTACGGGAAACTAAGGCGCATTACCCGGTCAGACTGGGGAATAAAAGGAAGAAACTTAGACATACTTCATAAGTGCCTTTTTGTGCCAATAATAACACTGATAAAAATCTTAAATGAACGATATATTATATTCCAAAAGATTCTTATAGGATTGAGGGTATTCCTTTTGTTCAGAGAATAAAAAATGAGGACCAATTCATAGTGTAAATGACGATGTCATTTTTCTATGTACGTACATTGTTTTGTAATTTCTCTATGTACATATATTGTTTTGTAATTTTTCTGTGAATGCATGACGTCTGTATGTAATTCTTCCTCTATGTGTATATATCTTATGTATTTGCTGATATTTAATCCTATGTTACACTCTAATAAGTGATGTATGTATGCGCCACCCTCCTAGGAAATTTCTGTACAGGGGTGTTTGTTAAATAAACTGATAATAATAATAATATGCCTGTGGAGCCTGGGGTCAGGCAATTGACGGTTGCGTTGTGAGGCGCCACCTGATGGCCGCACAAAGATTTGCACTCCTGTGCGTGACCAGGGCGTGCCGCACCGTCTCCACAGAAGCCCTACAGATAATAGTGGGAGCTATGCCAGTTGATCTCCTGATCCTAGGGAGACTGATGAGTTACCGCACCAAGATAACCAACCCTTGGAATTCATGGGCGTCTGTAGCTGCCCAGAAGCGGGGAAAACCTATGGCAGATCTGACCTGAAGGACGAGAACAAGCGGATCTCACTGGACATTCATGGCCTCTGGCAGGAGCGCTGGGCAGCTTCTGCTAAGGGCAGGATAACATTTGAGATGATACCTGACATCTCGCGGCTTGAACGGATAAGTAAGTGGCCTAAACTTGGGGTTTTCCAGGCAATGGTGGTGACAGGACATGAACTACGACTGCGGCTATTCCAGCTAGGTCTCGTAGACAGCGATCGCTGTCGTTGCGGACAGACTGAGGATAGCCAGCACATTACATTCCAATGCCCACAATATGACATACCAAGGCGAAGGCTAATTAGCCATTTAGGAGCATCCTCTCCTCATGAGATGCGGAGGTTCTTTGAAAATAAAGAAAATTATAACATATTTGTAAATTACCTTAAAGAGGTGAATAGCATTCGTAGTGTGCCTGACACTACCTGAACCCTCGGGTTCATATCCCCGCATGCTTGCGGATGTTAGAAGTTACCGCAACAGCTGTAGTTGCATTATATAAATATTGTATAAATATTAAGGATACTGTTGGAAATAGAGGAATGCTCCTTGACTTTCTAAATGAGTTAAATTGATCAAGCAAAAAGATCAAAATGTTTTAAAAATTGAGAATTAAATAGTGTAATACATAAAGGTAGTAGCGACCTGCCTCCACGGGGCTAGGGACGGGAAACTTCCTAGCAGCAGGGCTTGTTCCTGCTGCTAGGAAGAGTTGAGAGGTTTCTTGAGGAGAAATTCAATTCGGATTCACTTTTGAGAAGATTCGCTAGCAGAAGAAAAAGCATTTTTCTTTTAAGATCGTATTCAGAAAGTGCGCTTCGGCGTTAACGTGAACTGCACCCCCCCCCCATCCCCGTAAGGATTAAACAAAAGAACCGAAGCAGGGAATCCCAGGAGGTGCTGCCATCTGTTCAACCGGGAACCGATCATTCCAGAAACATTGCGTTCATTTGGCCACTTTAATGAGAGGTTTAAGCGTTCATCGTTCCTTTTTCTCTCTTTCTCTCTCTTCTTTGTAGCACATTGTGGTGCAACCACAACAGTCCACACAGTACGACCACCACCACCACCACATCTCCATTTCTTGTTCGTCCTCGATCCGGGTTGGAGGCGAATTCTGCGTTTTCAACGAACCAACCGGTTCAAAGGCCAACGGACACAGTGTTCCCCCTCCCCCGTGAATCGGGTGTGCATATGCGACGTCTAAGAATTATTCCCGCACCCTTCCGACCCACCGAAGCGGGGAAATCGGACGAATCGTCGTGTTCTCAGCAGGGGCCCCTGGCCCCAACACCAATTCGTTCAACCTTCGTGCGAAAGCACCCTCGGAATGCGCTTCAGGTCAAAGGTCAGTCGCAGTGACCGCCATTTTGAGCAATTGCCGCCACTTTCGTTGTCGCCATCTTGAACGAAACCCGTTTTCTCGTGCCGACAACGCACTTCGACTGCTACGTTCGTACTCGGCGGGAGGGGGAGGGGGGGACACTACTCAGCGAAATGTCGGCTTCACGGACGAAAGGATCTTCGCACTCTCGTCTGCGTTCCTTCAGAAAACACGGACGGACAATTATGTTCGCAGTGTCAAACTTCGAACAACCCGCGGGGCCCCCCGACGAGTAATCCTCACCCCCGCAACCCTCGTAGCCGATCTAATTGAAATATCCGGAAGGAGACGATCCCGGGAACTCGCTGATGACGCGACGCGGCTCTTGTACGAAAGAAACATTTTTAGAAGAACTCTTTTTTTTTTTTTTTTTTTTTTTATCGCATTCTGAAGACACAACAAACGCCCTTCACGGCTACAAGCCGGGGCTTTACAGGAGAGAGAGAGAGAGAGAGAGAGAGAGTTCGACGTCATAAACGAGGATGAGCGATAGTAGGAGCAGAGGAAAAAAACAAACATTTTTCTAATTAAGTTTTATGCAAATCTGTGAAAAAAAGATTCAAACATTGCAGATAAAAACGACAGATTTTCGCTAATCGCAGCTCGAAGAAGTGAACCACCCCTGCCTCGTGGGCCGCGCTCTTTCGGGGGATGGGGAGCAACAATCGGGGAAAACTGACAACGGAATTGCTCTCCATTCCCAACCCACGGCGTGGAACAAACAGCGGAAACTTAGTGGAGGGGTGGGATGGGGATGGGCGGAGGAGAAGCCATTTCATTTCGTTCGGACGGAGTAATCGTACGCGTTGCTGCGTCGATCGCACGACGCTCCTTCGCCAACTGGGTCACGGCTTCGTATCGTCGTACCAGTTTAGCGCGAGGACATCCCTCGAATTGACCTGATTGGGGGGGGGGGGGGAAATAAGTGAGCGAATGTAGTTCACAAGGAAACTCGCAGAAAACGGTGAAAGGGGTCAAAACGTGGCATCCTCGTTGCCAGAGACACCTCTCCGCCTTAATCGGACTGCGTGCTTCTGCACCCCACCCCCAATTATAACATTAACGGATCTCCCAGTGCGGATTCTCCCCTTAATTGTTGCTCGAAGGACCTCCTTCAAACTACAATCCCGCCGGCTAAAAAAAAAAAAAAAAATTCCGATCCCACGAAGGGACTTGTCCCGTTTCTCAAGTGGGTCTCGCTCTCCCCGCCCCCCACGCCGTAAAGCTCCAGAAATGTAGGACTCACTTCCGGAGCCACTACAACAGATATCGCACGTGGCTGTAGCGCAGAAAAGCGCTTGACCCGTGAACTGAGTGAGCGACCCACGAATAACCTTCGTTTTTGATGGGTGTTTCCGTAATTAATCAGTGCCGCGTGCATCCCATCAGTGCACATTTTCATCCCCACTCCGCCGGGGCAATTCTTTCCGGATTCGTCGCCAATTAAAAACAGACCGCTCACGAACGCAATGTCCCAGATTGCGGGAGGGGAGGGGGAAGGAGACAATAGAGGATACCTGCAAAAAACGTCTCGGAGAGGAATCTGTGTATGGGCAGTGGGGTCCCGAATGAAAAAAAAGCGTGAAACGTAATGTTATCGTGAACAGCGGTACTGAAGCAACCCCTGACTGGAGCTCTCGTTGTGGTACGGAACTTTCGGGTGACAGGTGCACAGCTGGACGACCCCACCGTACGATGCTCCTTTCCATGGTTTCAGAGCGTGTCCGTCTACTGGCGAGGGGAATAAAAAAATAAATTTCCCGTTCACACTGCAGGGGCCCCCGGCTAAAGGAGATCAGGAGACTGGGAGAAGACAAGGAACAGCACCGTATTTAGCACTGATGCGGGAAGGGTCAAAGTTTCAGACCACCTCGCGATTCCCGAATGTTTGTATTCGCCGTACTTAACGAGGTCGGCTTGCCTTCATCAGAGCACGAATTGAAAAGATGCAACTTGGCAAAGTATTAGATGAGGCGACGCAACGTCATTGGCTCCCTGGAAAACGGTGGCGCCCCCCCCCCGAATAATAAACAAATACTGAAATGTCTCAATTGTTTTTGCGTGCAGTATAAATGTCATCGTTATGGCATTGCAAGTTGTTGTTGTAAACCTTCGCTCTCCGATTTAAAAACCGCGACCGGAAGTGAACTTGTTTCGGAACCATTCGCTGTGCCGAGTGCCAAAGATTACTATGGCCGACAGCGGCGAAATTGTACATCAACGGACGAGCGATCATCGCACGGTGACACCTGTTGCCGGCCACGTACAAATGAAAGCCGCAAAAAGGGCCGCTCAGTTGACCCCCACCCCAGCCACCCACGCAATATTATCCGTTTTATTTCCTTATGGAAATAAACGGATAATAATAATAATAATAAATGCAGACAGCGTTAGGGACACGCTGGCACGCGAAGAAGAAGAAATAAAAAGAATGCGCGGTGAAATGAAAAGAAAATAGGACTTTTGAAAAGGGTGACTCCGGTTATTCTGGGGTTGGTTCTCATTTCATTGTGATGAGCAAGGTCTCGACCCAGAAGTTGATCGATTACAATTGTGAGGGGACCACGCAACCTGATCACCATCTACTGCATTCGTTCACTAACCTTTGGCGAATATTTGATTTTCGGAGAATAACTTGACCACGTGGTTGGTGTTCACTGTCCGATGTAAAATGCAACGGATTGTGCGCAATACTCTGTTCCTCTTTCCATTGCGAAACCTCGGGCCTTCCTCTTCGGTTTCGGCCTTCACATCAATCCTGAGAAGTGGAAACAAACGAAACCCAACAATGGTGCAACCCAATATAAGAGGATCCGCGATTTCTGCCATCCAACAACATACAGATTTGGGCGTTATTTTTGAACAAAAGCTCTCCTTTCTACCACACACACAGACCATCTGCAAATAAAGTTCTGTCGACTCCGGTGAATGATTAAACAACAACTAATGCACGTCCGTGACCAGGTCGTTGGGTGCAGATATATTAAGACATGTGTCTATCCGGCCATACCTTATGGAGCAGAAATCTGGACCTCAACTGACACAACGCATCTGAGACGGATTTTTGCGGGCGAATTTTGGCTATTGAAGTGGGCCATATGGAAATTTCGGCTTCCCCCTGCACCAAGGACCACCCAGATGGCGGCAGCTCTAAACATCAGACGTCTTCCTGCCATTAACTGGACAGGTATTTCGAACGAACGGAGGGGTGAAATGGGAGTGGTGTGTTTTTTTTTTTTTTTTTTTTTTTTTGGCTGATGCTGCATAAGCTTGCTTTCTTCCATCATATGCCTCTACTAATGCTAATGCTAATTATCCATGAGAGAAGACTCATCTTTGTTGTAAAAATGATGGTTGGCATTATTTCGGACCCACACTTCTGGGCTAACTGCAGTTGGAGGATCCCTGTCCCAAGCCTTCGGGCCAATCCAGTCCTCCAGGCCACCCCAAACAGGTTAAAGTTATGCAATCGGTTCTTATCCGTGAAAATGCTGCAGTTCATATACTCCTTGGATGGCGACCTCTACAAGTTCGCATTGGATAAAAAATATAGGCAGAACTTTCTCCATCGACTTACTTCTAAAGGACCACTTCACAGGACATTAGAACCTGCTCCCAAGGACCTGTCCATCACTGCCAAGGATCCCTCCTTACATTATTCCAACTTTCTGCGCCTGCTCGGATGACTACAGCGCTGTAAAAGGACTGCTCCCTGGAGCAGTCCTTTTACACAGCTGTGAACATATATACACACGCTGTTGTGTATATATGTTCATATGTAAATTTGTCATGTTTTTCTCCAGTGTTTAATCCTACACTCGTATAATTAGGAATAATATTGTTTCTTTTCTTCCTATCTCATCCTTGTTTATTACATTGTATTAGCCTTTACTGTACTATAGTATTAGCCTTTGTAACATTGTATTAGCCTTTGCTGTGAACGACAGTTTTGTAACCGTGAAGGGTATTGTGTACAGCGTGTGTCTTTTGTACGCAATAAAGAGTTCTTCTACACTATCATAAGCAGATTTAATATTAAAAGAGAGAATGTCCAAGTTGAGCTCGGTGATTCGGGGCTTTTTTTGTGCTCTGAAGAGTGTACGGGGGGGGGGGAGATTTGCGGTAGTGGACCTGTGGTGTAGGACTGTGTGGAGTTAGGATGGTCGGTAAGAAAATCAGTGTTGGATAATTACTGGATGGATTATTTTTTCAAAACTTTTTAATGAAGAGCATCCAATGGCAATTGGACGGAAATCTTTAGGAGTCTTGGGGTTTCCAATTTTTGGGACTGGTTTGACGAAATAAGATTTCCAGAATTCAGGTATGGCGCCTGTCTTTCCAGGAGATCTATGGACTTTGAAAATGTGGTTAGTGTATGACAAAACGGTTCATGTGTTCTGTGCAAAGTGTGACCATTGGAAAACTTCCATGGTCAAGTTGCAGTGGATAACAACTGAAGAAACCGGCGATCAGACAGAACGAGGATAGCTTGCTCTGTCTGATCGCCAACAATTGTTGAGGACAGTGAAGATTGCGAAGAAGACTCACAGAAAATGACTGTTTGACTATTTTTGGTTGCTGGGGCATTGTAGGACAAGACGCACTGCCAACAGTTAAAATGACAAATTGTCGGGTGGGGATTACTTCAAAAGAACCTTTTGTTTTGTTTTTGGGACGCATGTACGTATTCGTTTATTTTAGACATGCTGACAATATTTTTGGTTTTAACTAAAATGAACAACTTAAACAAGTTATTGGCCTATCCAGCAACCCGACCAAACGAGCTGGAATATTTTTCATCAACTCGAAGAAAAAGTTGACCGCGGACTAATACATCAACGACATTAAGGTCCGACCCTAAGTCTCGCGTCACACTGATCTGGGGCTTGCGTGGGATGAAGGCCTAACCTTCCAACGGGACTTCGCCAACACTAAGGCAAAAACTGTGTGAGCAATAAGACAAGAAATTCCTGATGTAGACAACCACAAACGTGCCACTCACTACGTACAAACGTGTCTTGTTCCGAATCCTCTTTATGCTTCAACGATCTGGTCCTCCTTCCCTCACTAACATTAAAAAATTCGTGGGCATCGAGTACTGGATGATTTTAAGGTGGTTGAACCGTCTTAAGGCCGCCCTTTCCCCATGTCGCTATCTAAGATGTATCTTGTTGCGAACCCTAGGGTGTTCCGCGTCTTTTGCAACGACCCCTAAGAAGCCCGCTACAGAATTTAACCAAGATTCGACCTTTTTTTCGGGCTGACGTCCTCGAAACGTACAACTCCCTGAAGATTGGGCCCGCAAGTTGTGCGATGATAAAGAGTAGAGGAGTGAGAAGAAAGAGGACCATCACACGCAGTTTAGCAGTTTCCAGAATATCCCCCGAGGGATGTTTTAATAATCGTACTTCGCTCCTCCGCTGAGGACAATTCGTGTCTTCAATTATTACGTGTCTCCACCTTTTGCTCGGTCGCTGTATATGCGAGTGTTATTTCCTCGTAGTCGACGTTCTTTATTTTATAGAAAGCGCCGCTTCCGTATTTACTTTGTGATTGACAAGGAACAAACGAAGTTAAGCCCCCCTGCTAGCCGAAGGGGTGAACAATAAGGAATAAATCGAGAAATAATTAATTAAATGATAATAATGAACTGTTTTTCCCAGAAGTAATTTGAAACTGCTTTTACTTTTTTGTTTTATTTTATTCTCGCTGGCTCCCAGGTACGGGCAACCCGGGAGCGGGATTGCTGACACCCGCCGGTATTGCACCGAGAGAAAGGGAGCATCCCCAGACAGAAGGCCACTTCCGCCCAACGAATGACACCCGGCAAACGGGCGGACAGACGTTGACCCGAAGGCGTTTGGAAATGAGAACAAAACCGAAATGCACGATGGGAAACAAAGAGAACGAAAGCCTGCGCAGATGTGCTACGCGACGGCAGTTCGCCAGATTACCGCCGCCCCTCCCGGCGCTGTGTACGAAAGGTCATCGTGGTTTGTTGAGGTCGCAAAAGCACGTTCGGTTTCATTCTGCTCGCGGAACAACCACTCCCTTCGAACATCATCGCAAGAGGGGGGCTGACTGTGATCCCCCAGGCATTCTGTTGCACGGCTTGGTGGGCAGATGTGCCTCCGCCCCCTCCGAAGCACCGCACACAGAGGCCTCTCTAAAATACTCCTCCGGTGGCCGGAACACGTGATTCCCACTGGGGGACGAGCGCACATTATTGAAAAATGGCGAACTTCCGTCACAGTGTACTGTTGCAGTGCGCGCAAAAGTTTCACCGAGCACACGATACAGAAAGACGGACTTACCTGTGATTCGTAGAGCAGTCGCGACTTCACCGACTCCCACCGTGCGGGCGACCACACGTCAGCGAAGAGTACATGGCTGCCGGTGACCCTAGGCCACTGTGTCAATCCGCCCGACGTCGCTTTCTCGGCGACCTGTCGAATCTGTGGGTCACTCGGAATCACAAACGCGCAGAAAGAGGTCGCACTAAGTTGAAACTCGCGTGGCACGCGCTTTCGACGTTCACGAGAACTCCCGAGCACGGCGAACAGGTTAGCCGCCCTCCACACGGACTGACACGGAACAGACGATGACGTTCATCGCGCAACGGACGCGAACAACTAGAGCGTACAACACGCGTTCAGCAAGTAGCCACGGGGAGTGTGCGCGCGAGTTGCCAGCGCAAAAATCACGTGACTGAGTGGTGCGGGGAACCGACCATTCCTGGCGCAGAAGCCGTCCGAGTGACTTCGCGATCCCCTCGACACTCTTCGCTTCCCCCACCCCGCAGAGCGAGAGTGGGACCGGTCCGAGGGTCATTTGCATGCGCGCATGCCGAAACAGCGAGAACAGGTTTGACTGCTCGCGACGAACTCAGCCGACAGGGCAGTCCGGGGCGGATGAGGGGGGAAGGGATCGTCTGAACGCTGTCGTTGCACCACACGAGAGGGACGTCTAAACATTTCGACCCCCACCGTGAGGGTGCCGTTGCGTTACGTCAGAAGTCCCGCGTTTCCGAAGTACTCGTGCAAGTCCCCTTTCGGAGAAGGGAGCGCGCGAAGATGCGTTCTGTTCGCGAATGACCCGAGAAACACTTCCTAATCGACACTCGTTGAACTTCGAAAGGATTGGAACATTTTCATTCTCTCCCTCTGTCGTCAGTTGACCCTACGTGGCCGTCCCCAGTGTCATTCACTTTCTTGCATCTCCCACTGTACACATGGAGAGCGCTGCATCCGTTGTCAACAACTGCGTTTCTATCCCCCCCGCACAATTCACCCTCCCCTTGGGGGACTTTTACTCGCGCACTGCACCGTTGTTGGGGAGGGTAAATCGCTTTGCGTCTCCCTCGGGTCCCCCAACACAACACACCATCGTCAGACTGAAACAAGCTCGGGGGGGGGGATCTGTTTTTATTTTGCACCTGCGCTGATGCTGCGTTTCGGGATAGGCGTTGGCGGCTGAGCCGGTTCGGCAAGTGTTTGTCGGCACAGGGGCAGCGGCAGGAAAGAAACAATCTGGCGGCAGGGGTCACGTGGTCTCGCTACAGAAAGAGGAGGAAAGAAAGGGAGAGAGGAGAAAGGAAACGAAGAGGGGGGAGTGAAGTGAAAGAACCGAAAGAAATCGAGCGGGACTCCTTTGGCTTCTAGCAGACAACCTCTCACCTCCCTTCCTCCCTCCCGACTGCGAGAGTGAACCCCAAACGACCCCTTTCTGGTTACTGCGTTGTTGGATGCCTTTCCACGTGGCTTTAGAAAGCACCCTGTGACACTTGCCCTACACGAGACATCATCATCATATAAGCAACAGAACCTTCAGTGCGCCGCCTAGGCAAATATGCCCATATGCGCTAAAGTCTTAATCTTTTATACTATTGCAATTATATTTTTTATGTGATCTATCGTCACTGCAATGGTTATCAGGCCGAAAATTATTTCTAAACATTTCTGTTGTTTAAATGACTCGTTTTATCGGTCTTTAGCCTGCAGTCACACAGAGATAAGTGAATATCCTGTGTGACTACAGTTACCGCCCCTTCCTCGAGGAGGAAGACCTCTACTCGTGCGGAAGTTAAAATTTTAAACTGTTCCTTTATTAGTTAGTTTAAACTATGGTCTCACACTGAGTCTCTTTCCAAGCAAACTCACTCACATTAAAGTCAAACCCGTCAGGCCAGCGACAAAGTCACGGCACCTTCAGTACAGACACACAACCACCTGACCAGATCACCTCAGGTTTAATCATAATCAGTTCTTTTCTGTCCTAAGACCATCGCTTTTTTATATTCTGGACAATTATGGTCTACTGCGTTATGTTCACCCGTCACCTTTCTGCGTTTGCAGTTAATGCAACAAGGTGCATTTTCTTTGTTCATACACTCTTTATACGAATGTCCTTCGGTAGAACAATAACCGCAAAACGCTTTAGCTTTACAAAATTTAGCAATATGGCCAAAGGCCATGCATCTATAACATTGGGTCACCGTGACAATGTCACGAACCCGACAGGCAGACCAATGTACAAACACCTTTCCTACTTTAACCAACTGTTTGTGCACTGGACCAGCTACCTGCACTATCCAATTATTCAAGTTCTTGTTTTTTGCTTTATTCACTGAAATCACTTTAAAACTTTCCTGGAACAGTTCTTGGCTTATTCCATATTGTTTCAAATTCTTGAACCACAATTGTTCTTGCAACTCATCCTTATTCACTTCTCGTTCCACATCATAGATTAGGACTTTTGGATTATGTTTCTTGACCTTATCCACACATAGTTTTAGTTCTTTAAATTTTGGACATTCACTAATCATATCAATATCTTTTTCAGATTCCACTTCAAGAACAATATTTTTGTCCTGTGCAGTTCTTAAATTTCGTACTTTAACATGCTCTAATTCAGGTCTCACTTTACCCATCAGATCTTTCTTAATGTCTTCACTACTTCTCTGCAAAAAATATTTGAAAAAGCAATCCTGAGCACCATCAATCAGCACTGCTTTGGGGACAGGCCAGAATACTTACATTCTGTGCTTCCTCGAAGGTCGACTATTACTAATTTAATGGAGACTCTACTCCGAATACAGCTAGCTTTAAACAATAAACAACAGTTGGACATCGTTTTCCTGGATGTTGCAGCAGCCTTCGACAACGTCTCAATCCCAGCTATAAGAGTAATCCTCAAGGAGTATTTCCTCATTTCAGGAAGCACTTTAAACATTCTCACTAACACCCTTCAAGAAAGACAAATTATCGCAATAAACGGGAAACAAACAGCGACTTACTGTATCTCTAGGGGAGTACCTCAAGGGGGCGTATTGTCCGCCACCTTCTTTGCAATAGCACTAGCCCCATTTTTAGCTCAAAACTGGGAACAATTTATTACATATGCTGACGATTTGAAATTTTTTGTAACATCTAAAGAACAAGAAACTGCACCCCATCTATCAGAGGAAGCAAACAAGGCAATCAAGAAGCTAGAAGAATATCTGCACTACATTGGCCTGAAACTTAATGAAAAGAAAACTGCCCAAATGACCTTCACCAACAAAAAGAAGAAAAATGAAATTACGATTTTTGTGAACAATACCAGAATCCAAAATTCCCCCGCACATGTTGACCTTGGCCTTAAGTGGGATGAAGGATTAAACTTCATAACTCGCTTCGAACACATTAGGAAAAAAGACATACGCAGCACTGTGGAGCACTAGACAAGAACTCACCGGTCTCCGAAGCCCTCATCTTATAATTCAATACATCCTTAAATGTGTTACACCGATTCCGTTGTACGCATCGACTATCTGGTCATCGGCCCCCGAGAACAACATCAAGGCCTTCTTAGGAGTAGAATACTGGCTCCTGAGATGGCTAAACAAGGTTGCCGGGAAACCGTTTACCATCTCAAGAGCGGTCTTGTCTGCCAATCTGGACATCACACCCTGGAAGTATATCATCACAACCAGAAACATCTTAACTCTGGCAAAGCTACTAACGGAGAGAATAGATTCGCCGAAAGTGGGAAACGTGATCACTCGACCCCGGACGACTAAAGAGGGAAGAATAAAGAGGGAAGAACCAAGTCTCAAGTGCCAACTGACTCGATTGGACTCTCTGGGGAGATTTTTCCCGGCAAATACTGCGAATTATTTTAATAATTTAAATATAGATCCAGAGAAACTATGTACAGACAAAATGTATAGGACAGAAATCTTTGGTAATGTGTACCGGCAGGTACAAATATAATAAGAGGACTAATTTAATAATTTATATAATAATATTTAGCATTTAACAACCATTCGCAATTAATTAAATCAACTTAACAATTAATTCATTAATCACATACTCTGTGTTTTTGCATCTCCAAATATTGTAAATAAGTTCATGTAAACATGCTTGTAAATGCTGATATAATATAACCACACCCTCTAGCCACGTGCTGTCTATGGGTGTCTCGAAAGAGAAATAAACAGATAATAATAATAATAATAATGTTTATTGTTATTAGTTGTGATGATTGCCACTCTAGGTTTGGACACACACACTTTTCCTTCACCACAGTAGCATAGTCCCTTTTATGTTCTTCTAAAGTAACCTTCTTTTCAGCTTTACTAACTTGTAGGTCTATCTCTAGTTCTATTATGGCCGTTTCCAAATCATCCCATACTTCTAAGATCTTGTTTGCCACATTGACAGTAACACGATTTTCTCTTTGAAACAAGAGAGCCCTTAATCTCCCTCGTGCCTTCACTACCTTCTCTAGTCCAGTTAGCTCAACAGCCCCATGTTCAGAACTTTTGGCCATAGAACTCAACAAGATCTTCATAGAGTTTATCGTTTCAGTTCTCTTTTCCGGTGACCACACAACTTTACTGGCACCACTCTTGGTATCCTGCTTTTTCCTTTTAATAGCTTCTTCCTGTGATTTCTTTTGCTTGACTTCTTCAAGAATTGAATCTTCTAATTCACCTAAGGTCATTCCGTCCACCTGCACTTCAGAGCCTTCACTCTCTGAAACATCCGAAACACTGCTTGTTTCCATCTCAATAGCTTTTTTCTTGGAAAGAGAGCCAGCGCTCGACTTCTTATCGGACATATTAAAATGCAATAATCGCCAAAATATTTACAACTTTTAACTTTATATAAATCTTAGAACGTCAATCACAAAGGTCTTCAAAGACCAACTCAACTTTAACTCAAAACAAAAGAATCCGAAAATCTATCAGAAACTTATTTAAAATAACGAAATTCTCTCTACCCTTCTAATTCAGTACCCGTTTAGCCAGTTAGGGGGTAAACCCCTAACCGCTCACCCCAGACGTCGAGAACGTAGGGCAGCTAATCAATGCACATCGTGCAACAGAAAACTTAAACAGGTAACAATCAAATAAAAAGAAATTTAATCGAATTTCACTATCACAATTTTGATAAATCACCTAGTCAAGTCCCCAGATTAGCCCCTGGGGCCCCTACACGAGACAGCACCGCACTATAGTAGAGGGAATTCCGACGGCGGGTCAATGCTGTTCACGGGCTACTCCCCGACGCAATCCAGCTATAATTCCGCCCCTTGTCGTCGACAAACTTCCTGCGTAACGATTAACGTCTCGTCCTAGATGTGCACGTGCGCTGCCCGGCCATCAAGTGACGCCAGATCGTTCCGACTCGGCAACGATTTCGAGGGAACCGAACTCAACAAAAGTATCCTCCGCCTTCTTTTAATTTAGTTTATTTTATTTTAATTTAATTTATTGTTTTTTGAGTGAACGCCATTTTTCCTTTAATTTAATCGCATTCAATTTCCGGATATCTGTGTGCCGCTTTTTAACCCTCGGATTAGTGCCGTGAAGGCTTCTGTCAAAGGTCAGGGTACCCGTGCACTTCGCAATAAGCGTCAAATTTAAAGGGAGGCGGAATGAAAGAGAGTGAAGAGGTCGGAAGATGGTGACCTCGAAGCGCCCTTGGATTTGCACCTGAACGTCGATGTAGCCGGAGGATACGTCCAGCGGTGCCCCCAACCCATTGTGATCACGTGTGGGCATCTCCAATCTGGTCTTCTGCCCCGACCTCGTACATAAACAGATTCCTGGCAGTCGAGTAGTGGGTCATGCGATGGATGAACAGGGTCACGGGCAACGCATTCATGAACTGACCCCAGGGCTGTTTTATGTACCAACTTCAAGATCACTCCCTGGAGAGTTCACGTTGCATCCAGGAATATTAAATAAATAAATCTTTATTTGTCCTAGCAAAATTAAAACGTAGGTGGTAAAAAAGAGCCAAATTCCCTTCACGGCAGAAAGTGCCAGGGGATCACCATAAAAGGTGAATAAAAGAATGTCTAAAATATACAAGGAAGGTTAAATGTTCACGAACGGAATACACGAATCTTCTTCTTTCTCAGATGCTTACCGGTGTGATTGACGCCCCCAGTCTTCGAGGACTTATCTCTACTCCACGTGCTGGACGGAGTAATGACAGCCCCTACCTACCGTTGCATGCTATACTGTCCAACCTGTGCTGTCTGAGGAATTTCTTCCCAAGATTGAGCACCCTGTGAAACACTCCGAAAGCAAGCAAGCAGCAGAGAGTGAAGAGCCTCCTCTCGGAATTCTTCAACTATAAATCTTGTCAATAATTGCATTTTGTAACCAATATTGTAAATACACGCACTCGTGGAAATATTGTAAATAATTGTAATCGTGCATTTTGTACACCCTTCTACCCTGTCGGCTGTACATCAGGGGTGAAAGCAAACACTTGCTGCTTCAATAAACGCATTTAATAATTAATAATTATAATTATTATTAATAATAAAATAAACGCATTTAATAATTAATAATAAAATATTTCTTCAAGCGCTGACGATTTCCTGACTTTTCGAAGAACTTTTCTCTGTCGCTGCGGGGAGGGGGAGGGCTGCTTTCGCGTATTGTTTAAGGAGAGACATTTCTACAGAAATCTTTGGCGTTCGGTCATGCCCCCTGGGTGGGTTGGGTGACGCCGCATCGACAGCCTACTGCGGTTTTTGAACGGAGCACCATCAATGATGAATCGAGGAATAAAATTGGCAGCAAAGATTGCGAGGAACGAAGAGGGACCTTCCTGTCTATCCCCTCTGTTCCGAACGACGAAAATACCGCGGATGCGGTTTGGTCTCAGGGCGTGCCGAGTCCTTACCGGACCTATCTTAAACTGTAAGTTGAGTGAGCTCAACCTGGCAACGTCACGATTGCGTTCCAGTGGGTTGACGGAGACACGACCCCACGTCACGCTTCATTGTCAGTACCGGCCCTTCAGGTTGTGGCGGGCGTCCTTCCGCTCACTCTAGAGATTATGCGAAAGGGCCTCCACTAATATCTCTCGAGGGCATACCAGCAACTGTCCTCTGACACTCCATCCATAGCCTGAATGAAATCAGACAGAAAAAAAAAGAAACAAATTTCCCCACCCAACTACTTTACTCTTGGCAGGACAGAGGGACTGCTACCGACAAGGGCCCAATCACCAAGAAATGTATACCTTACGTGAATTTCCCAAATTGGTTCTCTCCTGGTCTTTATCCCACCTACCTCATTACCGGACACGGATCAATAAACCACAAACTAACGTCCGTGGGAACCATTGACAACTCCTGCTGTGCATGTGGTGAAATTGAAGATGGAACCATCTGGGGTCCACCTTTCCACGTTACGAAGCCCTCCACAGCATCGTTGTTTACAAGACATCCCTCAACGAAATGAACGCTTATTCATCGGAGAACAAAACTACTACTACGAGTTCACCAAGTTTGCGCAAGCCCAAGACGGAACCCCTCTGGCAACGGAGAAGAGGAACGCTCGTGACATTTGCTCCGAGAATAACCTACCGGCCACCTGACTCGCCAGTGGGGACTTACACGCTGTGGGGGGGAAGGGGGAGGTCTTTTTTTATTCTATTACTATTGATCATTTACTCAATTATATGATATAATAAAGAGAAGTGCCCTCAAACCTCTGATACCCCACTTACGCTACCCGAGTGCAGTATCTAAATCACAATTTTCCCGGTCGGTCCAGAGGGCGTTGTGGTTTCCCCGGGTCCTGATAAGCCCGTGTCTGAGTCTATGAATAATTAAAATACCTTTCAAACAACTTTAATAGATTTCGTAATACTGTATGTACAAGTACACTATAAAATTTCAAATTGAAAACAGTTCAAACACCGTACCAGCAGATTTCGTTATAACGTTGGGTCAAAACATGGTCAAAACATAGGCATCCCTTGACAATTCCACTATTTATTCTTGCCCTATAACAGGTTATAATCCCTTCTAACATTATGGGAATCTTCTACTCTTGAAGCCATTCAAATTCAGTTTAAGGCAAAATCCACTTATCCTATTTCTAAATACCCTTAAGATATTGGCTAGATGTATGTAACAAGCTGCGATCTATTTTAATTTCTACCTTCCGTACGAAAAACATCCTACAAGTGTCAATTTTCTTAACTTAGAATTTTCCCTTCTATAAAGCATTGACTGACTCCTCTCCCTAAAGTTCGTCGCCACCTTACCTTATCCTTTAACCATCTCCTTTTGTGTAATTCTGGCCTTAATCGTTTCTCTTAACATTTCACATCCCAGTTGTTGAGACGCATAGAGATCTCGGAGTAACTTTTGATACTAAACTTGCCTTCAAGTTGCATATTGACCAGATTGTGAAGAAAATGAACTACTTACGTTGGGCAACAAAACAGCACCTGTTGCACGTGAAACAGACTACAACAACCGCAGAATATTTAAGAACCACGGTGTATTCGGCCATTTTGAATGGCGCAGAATTGTGGGCGTCAGCCACCCCTACCCACATTAGGAGAATGTATGCGAGTGAATTCCGGCTGCTGAAGTGGGCAAACCATAAGCACCATCTCCCTCAACAGTTAAGGACCACGCAGCTCTCTGAACAGCTTAAACTGCAGCGTTTTCCAGACGTCACTGCCTGGAAACGATTAATAACCACAATCAAAATGATGACTGGCAGGCAGGACATCATCACCATGCTTCTGGCAGCTTTGTGAGTGGCACATCCCTCCATCTGCATTAAGAGGCACCAAATCTGCATTAAGAATGAAGACCAACAGACTGAAGATGGGTTTATACTCGTTAGAATCAATTCAGTTCCTTAAACGTATAGGAATTGACCTACTAAGGACCCTCATAGAAGATCCGAAATATAGGAAACAAACCGCAGTGTGGTTCGCTGAGGCTACTGTTGTGTTGCCGAGTAGTTGTGTGAATTTCTGTCAAGAACTGCGTGTACTTATTTCAACAAGTGTACATCTCGCACAAGTTGATCAGTGGATGTGATGTTGAGATGAACTTTTGTATTACAGTTGCCAGGACGATAGACAGAAATGCAGTGAAGAGTAATGCAGTTTATATTTCATCTGTTCGTGTATATTTAACCTTTCTTGTATATTTTGGACGTTCTTTTATTCACATTCTGATGTCATTTCATGTTCTGCTCAATTTGTACTCCTTTTTCGCTGTAATTACTACTTCATTCATTTTTACATTTTGACTATTATTTGTTCTATTAATTATTATTTAGTTATTATTATGATTTTATTTCATTTCTTTTTTCTATTATAAAACAAAATCACTTGTATAAACAACAAATTGTAAGATTCCTCTGGCTTTCTGTGTAAGGAATCACTAGTGTATAAAATTTATGTTAATAAAGAATCTTATTATTATTATATCTACAAACATACAAGTACCTTAGTCCTACTACATTCACTTATGCTGTCTTACAAATTCCATTTTCGCTGCCACACTCCTTTTTTCCTATACTGCCCCATTTCAGGCCCACACACACACATATATACATACACATACAGGGTGTCTCAAAAATATTGGTACAAACGTTTACGGGAGGTAGGTAACATCTAAAGGAATGTGAATCTCGAACCCATAACCGGAAACTTCACGGAAAAGTAGTAGCAGAGGCACGAGAAGAAGAAATGACGGTATTAATTAGTGGCAAACATTCATTTGAGATAATATTAACAATGGAGTACGAGATGGATGCATTTCATGATGTTACGACAGATGCTGGAAGGTTCCACCACGAGACACGATGCATGCGTGACACCGACGCAGCATGGATTGGCGGACACGGTCGAACACACCTGGAGTTTCTTTCACAGTAGCAGCAGCGCAGACGAGATCCATTTCCGTCTCCACAGGCGATTCATACACGATAGAGTTGAGGGCCCCCCACAGAAAGAAATCAAGGCTCGATAAATCAGGTGAGCGTGGGGGCAAAGGCAACTGGTCCGTCACGGCCAATCCATCAACGCCCAAAACGCCTGTTCAAATGGT
Organism: Mastigoproctus giganteus; assembly: GCF_048544385.1. NCBI lineage: Eukaryota > Metazoa > Arthropoda > Arachnida > Uropygi > Thelyphonidae > Mastigoproctus > Mastigoproctus giganteus. Next base: position 223,793,350 of record NC_143583.1, read on the forward strand.
CAGGAACACACCTTCCATAATGGACAGGCGCCTCGTCATGTTGAAACCAAATGTTACGTCTCACATTTGCTGGAACATCGTCAAGTAACCCTGGTAGAACTTGTTCAAGAAAGATCAGATATTTAGTGGAGTTCATGCGCGATGGTAACAGGTATGGGCTGACTAAGCAGTCACCGACCATACCTGTCCACACATTTATTGCGAAGCGATGTTGTCTCGCATGGGGCGCACAATGTGTGTGCGCCCCATGCGGCACAACATTTTGCTTCGTCAGGGGGATAAACCTCGCCATTCGCAGACTTCTGTAAATCCAGAGGTCAATGTTAATGGCAATCTGCCGAGTGTGTAGAACGGTCTCCACTCCTGCCATTCAGGTCATTGCGGGAGCACTTCCGCTCGATCTACATGTCACCTTCAGAGGGTTGTGCTTCCGAATTAAGAAAAATATCCCAACAAGGATCCTTGACATTGAGGTTAATCTGGATGCTGACCCCAAGGCTGAGATGACACGTTGCTACAACGAGCTCTTCATCATTTGGCAAACTCGATGGCATAATTCAACAAAGGGCATTGTCACAAAAAGATTCCTACCTGATGTAACCTACACTGCTACTAAATCTGTACAGTCTTGGTTCACCCCTTCACTAGAAACATCATACCTAATTACCGGACACGGATCCATGAATGAAAAATTACACCATCTGGGTCTCCACCCAACAGATCTCTGCCATTGTGGAGCCAAAGAGAACTGGTGGCATGTACTATTCGAGTGCATTGCGTATGCTGATCTGAGACACAACCTTGTCAGCTGTACACAGATCTCTGGCGAGCATCTAGAGCTCTTCCTACAGAACCCTAACAACCTCCCTGCAGTGCAAACCTACTCAGCTGAAGTCTTTAGGCGCAGAAGAAGGATTAACAGTTCACCAGTGGCAAACATCGATGACCCAGCAGTGGACTGAAACCGACCATGTATTTCCCCCTTCCCCCCGTCCTGCTGCATGGGCTGTGGAGCTTGTTTCTGCGGCCTGTGTTCAGGAAGGAAAACATCTCTCTCTCTCTCTCTCTCTCTCTCTCTTTCTCTTCCCCCCATTTTTTTTAATAGATATATATGTATATATATGTTTTTTTTTTTTTTGTCGCATTCTACAATCAGTCCATGGCTGTTGTTTTTTTTTTTTTATTTTTTTTATTTATTTTATTTATTTATTTAATTTGTTTTTTTTTTTTAATTATTATTATTATTTTTTATTTATTTAATTTATTTTATTTCTTTAATTATTTTATTTATTTTTTTTTCCCTTCTCTTCGCGTTCTACAATCAGTCACATGGTTGGTTTTTTTTTTTTTTTTTTTTTGCGTTTTCAGGGTTGCTGTCACTTTTTTTTTTTTTTTTTTGCGTTCTACAGTGATATTATTATTTTACTATTTTTTTTTTATTTTTTTATTTTTTTTCTTTTGCACCACGGGAAAATCTAAATAAATATATATGTTTTTTTTTTTTTTTCTTCTCTCCTCTGGAGTGGGCCCCTAGAGGAATCTGGCCCACCTTTTGGCAACATCAGGTGGATCAGAGTCTCGTATTGAGACAGTACGTGATTAGCTGAGACTGGCCCACCTTCCCGTGGTGTGGACGAGTACCCAGAATCATCTGTCCAGGTGACTGATGCTTCTGGGTAGCCAAGTGGCCAGAACAGAACAACAGAACACACACATAATACACACAAACCGACGTCACACACATATCTGGCCCATTTGTAGTGATACTGTTCTTCACAGAGATACGAGGCGGAGTTGAACTCACGTTCTAGGAGCCGCCCTTTACAAAAACACATGTCCACATGTCCATGTGAAAGCGGAGCGCATCAAGGTGCAAATGGGGCGTCAGGAGTTGAGGAATCTTCCGTTTTCTGTTTTACGTGCGGACACGACATTAATCCCGATGGGGGGGGAGCCTTTGGCCTTGACCGCAGTTACTCTTTACGTGCAGTGCGTTCATCTGTTTGCAATAAACAGTCTCTCTCTCTCTCTCTCTCTCTCTGAAACTGCGTGAACACACGTCTAAAAGCAAAAGTCCAAAAATTGTTTGCATAAATTCGAGAGAAACTTGTCCAATTTATTTTATTTTTTTATTTTATTTTATTTCATTTCTTCGTGGATACTTCAGGCGACCGGACGACGACACAACTGGCATTTCATTTTTTTTTTCATTTATTTACACACCCAAATATTATGTACAATTTCAAGAAACATAAACAATAATCTATATACAATTTTATGTACATTTTCATTCTCATATATATAATTACCCTAGCATATATATATATATATATATATATATATATATATATATATTTTTGTTCACAATACAGTTGAGGAAACACAATACAAAACACGTGTGTGTGTGTCCGGGTATCAAGGGTGGCCCCTAGGCATAGCCCATCTCCACCTAGCGGATCTGTATTGAATGTAGGACCTCTGCAAAGGAGCAGCCAATACCTGTGCAGCTGCTGTCTGGTGCCTGTCCCCAGGCGCGAGTAGCCAGGCCTGTTTTTTTTTGCACGAAATCCCGCACCCACTGGAGGTAGTGCAATACCAGTGGGTGCCCGCTATCCCGCTCACAGGCTGCCCAGGCCTAGAGCCCGCAAAAAAAAAAAAAAAAAAAAAAACAAGGCTGGAGCTCCAAAAACCCATTGAAGTCACACAGCCAAGACAAACAAACATTTTTTAAAGAGACCTGCAGTTATCAGTAGCATTATGTATATCAGTTATCCTATTAAGTTTAGCATTAATAAGGAAATAAACTGTTAACATTGATTACATTATTTACATTCCAGTGAGGTTTACCACTCTCTCTCTCTCTCTGATCAGTTCTAGCAACAGAATTTGAGAATTATTTACAGTCGGTTTTACAGCAACATAAGTTGTTACATTCCAATAGTTATTTCCGTTTTATACAATGGTAAAGTCTGTCCGGTAGTCTAACTGTTCGGGAAATATATAATCTGATTTAATTTCTTCCCCGGTAGAATCTGAGCTTGTAGAGTATAGGGCTACAGAAGTTCCTCGATGCGATTTCCATGAAGAAAGTTCACATGGTATTCCTGAGTTTTAGGCAGGAGAGGAAGTTCCCAGCATGCATTAAAGCACTCGCAGTAGTAATACTAGCGTTCTTGCAGAAGGTTTTCTTATACGTGTAGCTATAAGTTATCAGCCAGAAAGCAGAAATTGGAGTTTTTTGTGTTCAATTGGCTTTGATGGCATTTCAGATTATTGCAGGATTCATCCTATGGGGAGAAGATCTTATTTTATTTATTTATTTTTTTTTCTTTTTAAATAAGATTTCACAAACTGGCAGACGTTCAAAAAGCGAAAACACGGCAGCAAAAGTGGCTCTGCTGCTGCTCCCTGGTGGCAACAATTGTAAACTGATTTCCTGCGCGAACAAAATTTGAAACGCCTTTCACATTTTAATCTCGTGCACACCGACCCTTGTAAATATTGAATAATGCAACCGCGCCCTTTACCCACGCGCTCTTAATCGCACTCTTTATTTAATTTATTTATTTCGGTTCCTCTCGACCTCGTGTTCCTTTGAAATTTAATGAACGCATTCGATTGCTCGAAGGTCGGGAGAAAAAGTAAAATGAGAATGAGAACGGGGGGGAGGGAGGGAGGAAATGAACTCTACGGATGCGGTGCTAGAGGTTAAATCGCTTTAGAGGCCATCCGTCGGCGTCTCGAACTACGAAGAAGATTTCGATTACGCCTCCCCGATTAATCAGATTCCTGAGGGGGGAAGGAGCGCCGACGGTGAGGTCGTGTCTTTAAATGCGTCCAAGTTCGCAATTAAAAAGGAGAGACGCGACATCGAGCGAAGGGTGTGATTCCCGAGGAGCCGCCCCACTTAATTCTTCCTCCCTCTCGGTGCGATTCTGTTTTTCATTCTCGGAATCGGGGTCCGGCATGCACCGAGCTCTGGGTCTCCGGACGTACAGCGCAAAGTGAGACTGCGCCTCCGTAGCCAGGTGGGAAGGAGCAGCAGTGCGCAGCACACGCTTCTTGATTAGACCGGATTTCGAGCCCGTCACCACCAAATACGGAGGATGCGGAAAGGTCAAGGAATGACCACCGCATATCCCGGAGCAATATGGCCTTAGTTGCTAATGCTCCTAAAAACCAAATAACAAACAAACAACAAAAACAACAAGTAAAGTCAGAAGAACCGGAACGCCATTCCGGTTTGTCACGCGCTTCGGAAATGTCCCCCGATCGATAATGCTGAAATAGATTGTAATTCACTCGCAGTTATCTACATTTACGCATTTCCCTTCCAATCACACTATCGCGAGACGTGGCTTTGTCTTATTTTTGCATTCGAAGCGTAATTTGTAATCTTACGATAAATTAAGGGAACATTTAAGAATGTTGGCGGCAATTTCACCCAAACAGAGCAAATAACGACAGAGATGGTTCGCGCACCCTTCTCGCATATTTTCGTTTCGGGTCGCACGGTACCAGGGAGCAGCCAACACCGACTGCCCGCGTGATTCCAAAAATCCAGCATCCAGGGGTGGTCGTGCAACAGCAGCGGATCCCAACAAAAAGGAACGGCTTTTCGGGGCAACAATTATGGCCACACTGGAATTTGCATATGCCCCGTCCTCTGTTAATGTCTAAATAGCAAATTCGAAGTCTTCTAGAGGTCGCCTCGTGGTCTCTGTACGTGATTCGCCACCAACTGTCTTCTTCCCTTCAGCGGCAAAGTTTCGTGGTTGCGAACAACATCTTTGTTGCAATCGGCGAAAATAAGCGAAGTTTTACGTGTGCAGCTTGCGATGCCCACACCAGCAGCAGCAAGGAATCAAACAGAAAAAAAAAAGTTGTAAAAACTTCTTTTTTTCCCAATATCAACAAACCAATCAAGGAGAAACAGTGACAGTTGATGCTTCTATGATACTTCTTGTGTGGGATTTGTCCTCAATGAATTTCTTGTACTCAGCATACATAACTTGGACGTTTGGAGCATCTCCACTGGGCAGGAATCTGTCGCCCTTCCTCAGCCTCCACGCCACACACTGCAAATAGGGAAGGGCCCTTAAAGGTTTGGGGGGATTCTCCAGTTATTTAGGCTGCGGAGCATCTGCGAAAAACTTAGCGTATTGATTTCATTCGCTGTCACTTTAATGGTGAGGGGTAAGCGGAGGGTTCTCAGACTTTTGTGCAGTTTAGAAATTTGTCATTTCCGAAGTGTGTAAAGTGTATTTAGGGCCAAACGGCACCAGGGGTTTCCCCCCATCTCCGCGTAGATTATATTGTGTGATGATACAGTTCGAAGTGTACTTACGTTTAACGAACTGCCACTGTGCATAACGTTTCGTACGCCATTGGAGCGTCCACGTTAAGGGACCTCTTCATATTAACACAGTTTAAAAACTACATTTAATTTAAAAAGCAACCTCGGCTTCACCCGACCTTTCAGCCACAGCTGCCATTAATTAAATTTAATTAATTAAAACCTTCTTTAATCTTGCAGCCAGGTTTCCGCTCCTAACCTCGGGGGGGGGGGGGTTACTTACTATCTGGCTCGTGAGCCTTTACTTCTATTTCTATTAGCATTAGTAAAGGCATATGATGCAAGAAAGCAAGCTTATACAGCATCAAAAAAAGCAGCTCCCATTTCACCCCTCTGTTCGTCCGAAATGTCCAGCTGAGCCTTAAATTTATTTAGACTATCAACTTCCACAACAACGGATGGAAGTCTCTTCCACCAATCAACCACCCGCTGGCTAAAGGCAAACTTCCGCACATCTATTCTGCAACTGTTTTTCCTCATTTGAATCTGTGCCCCCTCAGGGTCTTAACCTGGGCAATTACTTCTATTAACTCCAACTCTGGGCCTCCTAGTCGCTTGGAGACTTTGAGAGTGCGCCGCACTGTCGACCCATCTCTTTCGACGTCTACTGGACCGCCATCGTGCTCCCAGTTGCACCTCATTTTCTTACAATTGCATAAAATGATACTAAACAGCTATATACATTCGAATAAAAATTGTATAAATAGAACTGAAACTAATTGCTGAAACTACATTGTGCAGACCTCCTATAGAACGCCTGTTTCACATACCTTAAAAAGGCAACGCAGTTCTCTCTCTCTCTCTCCATGCAAACACCGCCCTGGACTCCAATGCTCGTACTAATCAGTATTTCATTCTGATAATTTTCATAGCGCGCACAGCACTGCATAATGTGATTCGAATTCTCTTTCTTTCCACACTCACACAGTGATGAGTCAATTGCTGGTAATTGACGCAACCTTTCTTTAAAGTCATGACCTGTTATCATCACGGTAGCGTGCAAGCCATGCTCCGGCCATCCTCTCTTGTCCACATTATTATAGGATCCGTCAGAAAGGCATGGGTGACCCTTCCTTCTCGGAATCGTCCCACCGCTCCTGCCATACCACCGTGAGCCTTTACTTCTATTTCTATTAGCATTAGTATGATGCAAGAAAGCAAGCTTATACAGCATCAAAAAAAGCAGCTCCCATTTCACCCCTCTGTTCGTTCGAAATACCTGTCCAGGGACAGGTATTTCGAAATACAAATCCAGGGACCTTCCCTACACCCGTCCACTCACATCTCACTGTTCTACGAATCTTAGAATAGACCATCCTCAAGAGGTTCACCACAAATCCCTGTGGTGAGCCTCTTGTTCCTCTTTTTGAATTCTCTGATATTGTGTTCTTACCTCAACGTTTCGCTCACTTAAACAGCTCCTCATAATCTTATAAACCTCAGTTTCCCTAAGCCTCTTTAACGCACTCTCCCACCAGTTCTTATCAAATGCCCCTTTGAAGTCTAAAAAGACTCCCAACACATACTTATCTAGAGTATACTTAACCTCATCTACAACTGCTTTCACTGTATCTTCAACACATCTATCCTTTCTAAAACCAAACTGCCGGTCCGACTCCACATTCTTCCCTTGGTATTTATTCAATACTCTTTCCATCACCATTCGTTCTAAAATTTTTCCCAATACTGGCAGTAGAGAGATTGGACTCTTTTTATGATTCTTTTTACCAACGCTCTTTTCGATTGTAACGGAAATGTTCCTTCTTTCAAACATTAATTATGCATTTCCAGCACCAACACGCGCCATTTCTGTATTGCAAATTGAACCACTTACACTTCTAAGTAGTCTACACCAGGAGCTTTGCTATTCTTCACAAGTTCCGTTGATCAACCAACTCAAACATTGAAAACGGCAACCTTTCCTTTCCTACCACATACTCCTGATTCAACCTCCTCACCCTTCGCAGCTTTTCCGAATCTTCTTCCCATATACCACCAGGAAATAAAATCTCTAACATTCTTGTCACGCTTTCTTTCCAGCCCAACACACAGGACCCACGCCGGGCAAGCCAATCGTCTGGTGGATGCTTTCCAATCTCAACTTATCTGTTATTGTCCTATAGAGAAGTCCCACAAATCTCTATTAGCAACATCATCTACAAAGGTCTTCCAAGACCTAAACTTCTCCGCTCTTATTTGTTTTCCATATTCTCTCCTTTCCTGTATACATCTATCTCTTTTATTCTCTACATCCACCACGATCCACCTCGCCCTTTTCAGATCATGCCTCAGCCGCATGACTTCCCTTCCCTTACACTGGTGTACAAAACTTAAGCACCCACACTATTTCCAAAGGTGACATCTACAAAATCTTTACTTAAGGCACTCTTTACTGATGAGAGTAGATCCAGCCTCAGCGGCGATTCTGGAGGTCAGCTGATCTGGTGAGAGGTTGGCACACGGTATCACCCCGCAACCAACAACGAAAGGGATCGATATGGCGGTTCTCGTCTGGTGAGGCGTTATCTTGGATGGACGTACACAACTCCAGATACTGGAAGACGGTACTGTAACTGGTGCATGCTACTGTACTGAAGTAATCCTTCCCCACGTGCGTCTATTCCGAGGTGCCATTGGCTCCGAGTTCGTGTTTATATAACGTCACACCCCATCGCACTGCAGCTGTTGATATGCTTTTTGAAAGTGAGGACATTGTTCGTATGGATTGGCCTGCACGTTTCATTGATCTAAATCCCATCGAACACATATGAGACGCTCTGGGGAGATGCCTAGCGGCACGTCCACACCCAACAGAAAACGTTCACCAACTGAAGATGGCGCTGACAGAGGAACGGACGATGTTACCGCAAGAACTTATCAACAACATTGTTCTAAGTATGGAAAGGGGGTACAAAGCCTGCATCGACATTAAGCGTGGCCATGTCTCCTACTGAGGACCACCTCTTCCTTTTGTTCCATCTTTGGCAGTGACGCATCTATATCATGGCAGCCAGTGCTATGTTGCCATTTTTGAACAAAGTCCCTCTGTGCTGTTGTTTCCGTTGTTGTTTCCTTCGTCATTTCTGTACCTCACGAGATTCCTTTGGTATTCTTTTCCCATATCCAAGCCACTCCTATGAGAAGCTACAGGCGAAAACCTGACTGGTCCTTAAGTTTTGCACATCAGTGTATTTGTTAATCCTATTATGCACCACGTAAAGTGTGCTGGTATCTTTTTTTCTTTTTCTTAATGGATCCAGAGGAGGCATCCTGCAATATCTTTGTGATAATATCCACCTTCCCCTCCGCATTGCGGCCATCCCATTCTTCCATCCATCTTCTGGTTAGACTCAATTGTACCATTCCTTCAAATTTGTTCCAATTCGCAGTCATCATGGAATAGCGGTTTATCTCAATCCGAGTATTCCTACATTCGGTCCGATTTGTATTTGAAGAAGCCGCACAACAGCTTCTTCAAACACAACAGCGTTTTCTTTTTAACTTTTTTTAGTTACTTCTTCCACCCTTTCTTCTCGTATCTCTAACGCTCTTATTGTCTGAGGGGAAAGTTCAGATGAATCATCCGAAGAATCCAATTCTTCATGCTGTACCTCTACGTCCTTCCCTTTCTTGTGCCTGGCCATACCAGTCCTTTCTATATATATATATATACAGCAATGCAAACGTCTATAGGTAGGTCTGCTCAGTATTATTTGGGTTAACTCAATAGGAATTAGTCCTAAAACAATCAAAGTTCGAAGTGTGTGTGTGTGTGTGTGTGTGTGTGTGTGAGAGAGAGAGAGAGAGAGAGAGAGAGAGAGAGAGAGAGAGAGAGAGAGAGAGAGAGAGAGAGAGAGAGAGAGAGAGGAAGGTTGTGCTTGAAGAGCACCCACTGAAGCAGCCAGTACTCATCAGATGAGATGCTTTTCAGCGTGGTTTTCACTGCCGACGCCCAGATTTCAGATCTGTAGGTAATGAGTGGCTGAAGAAACCGGGAAATATATTGAAGGATGTACTGAGACTCTGTGATACGAAGGAGGTGCTGTTTGGCAAGCCATCTGGATCGGCGGACCTTGTTGCGAACATCTGCGACATGGTGCTTAAAGCTGAGTTTAGGGTCAAAGTTGACACCGAGACCTCTGTGCTTGGTTACTCTAATAATGGAGGTTCCATGGATTCTTAGGTTTAGTTGAGTTGGGTGTGATTTGAGTGAGAACACCATTTGTGCAGATTTATTTGGGCTAATCTGAAGAGAGAGAGCTAATAAAGATTATCTCTCTCTCTCTCTCTCTCTCTCTCTCTCTCTCTCTCTCTCTCTCTCTCTCTCTCTCTCTCTATGCTAATTATGTAACAAGAGTTTTTAGGCGGTTGATGATGGTTTTGGAAGCAGTCTCAGGTTGGTCAGTCTCATGGATCTGATAGAGAAGCTTCAAATCATCTGCGTAGCTGAGAAAATACGTTTTCTGCCACAGGAATGGGTGCATGGGCGTCCGCAAAGGGGGGCAAACGGGGAACTTGCCCCTCCCAGGGATCGAGTAAAAAATTCCACAAATTATAATAGTAAAAGTGATTGAGATATGTAACCTTACACCCTCGACCATGGGACGCTTTGTCTGCCTTAAAATTTTATTACGGATTGGCCGGTTTTGGCCCTCGGCGGGGTAACCATAGAACATGTGTTTCATCTGTTGCAGCAATAAAACACGTGTTCCTGTTTTTGGTTCATCGACTGATATTCCCCAAACTTTACCAGAAGTTTTGGAACATTGCGACTATTTCCCTTCTATTAATTCGGCAATAACTATTGGTATGACATTACCTGTTACGACCTGAACCATTGAAAGAAGTGTCAGCACCTTGAGACGTGTGAAAACATAGTTAAGTTGTCCACTATCTCAGAAACTCGCCTATAAGGCTTATGTATGATTAGTGTGCCCAGGAAGAAACTAGAAGAGGAAGCGGTAAAGAAGAAATTTATTGAAAATGTCATCAATAGGTTTGCAAGCGATAAACGGAGAATTCAATTCTTATACGATACGTGATTATTGAAATTATTATTATCTATATATATATTAATTCTTGTTTCCTTTATATTTTAAATTTATATACATTATGTATATGTTTTTGTATTGATGCAATACTGTATTCTACAATGTACTTCTTTAATTAAATAAAAAATTAAATAATGAAATAAAAATTTATTGATGTAATTATTTGTCTCCAAGCTTTGCCTCCCCCCCCCCCTGGAAAATTTTCTGTGGACGCCCATGAATGGGTGGATGGCAGCAGTAAAGAGGAGCCCAGAAAGGACTCCGCCCTGGGGAACACCTACACTGACTTTCCTAGTGAAAGATTTTTATTTGCCATCAGGTAAAGAACCGTGATCGTAAGAAGCGACTTTAGGAATTCAAGGATTTTTCTTTAATCTGGTATTCTGCCTCACATAGCTGCAGGAGGGGCTGGATGTCAATGAGTCAAAGGCAGACTGGATATCCAGATAAAGAATTGCCATGTGTGCCCTGTTTTGTAGAGCCTACAGAATGGAGTTAGTGGTTGCCAGCAGGTTGGTGATGGTGGACCTGCGTTTCACTCCATAATAGATACATAGTGAATTACACGGGAGAACTTGGTTGGTTAAGATGGGAAGAAGGCACTTCTCCATAACTCTTAGTGTGCATGACGCTTTCATAATTGGCCTGAACTGTGAAACTGAGGTGGCTCCATGTGTTTTTCGAATTGGCCGAACTATATATTGGCTCCAGGCTGTTCGGAAACTCTGAGTTGTGAGAATTCCATTTAGGATTCCTAGAAGCGCATCTACGATGAAAACATTTCCGTTCTTAAGGATAAATTGATCCAATGAGATCCCCCACTGAGAAAAAGCATCTTAAAACGATTCTTCTCCCACTTCAGTCCATGAATTCGTGACCTGATGCAACTGCCCTTTGAAACACCCCACAAATATCTAATTCTTCATTTCTGTATGTACATGTTTCTCATTCATTCTATTTCGGGTTGCGCAATTCTTAGTTTTACAGTAGTCGATTTGTACGTCTCCGTTATTATTGCCCCTTATTTACATCGTCGACCCCATGCCCTTCTGGCCGCCAAGGGCTTACAACAGTAGCGTTCATTTCTTCATTGTGTACAACTAACAGCGTTTTTTTGTTTTATTTATTCTTCGGCTCTGCCCGGGGAAGAAGGGGGGCCTCGACCACTAATGACAGCTTCTCCTCAGTAAGGGTGGTCTATAGAAGCTGCCATCTGTCACGTCGCATTGTGACTCACACATGTACGCCGGTGCCTCCGCAGCAGGCAAGCGATTCTCTTCCGATAACATCGGCCACCCGAGTTGGAAACCTTATCTGGCTGCGGCCCGTGACACGCGCATAATGGTTGAAGGCCGGGTGAAGGCCAATGGGAGGCGGAACCGTTCAAAGGACTTTCTCTTTCTCCGCAATTTGCGATAAGCGGGACCAAAACCGTGACCACGTAGCTCGAGAAGATCAGGAGTTAATGGGCGCGCGCCTTTCTCGTTCACACGGCGGAAGTCGGATCTGTCTAATTGGTGCCCATTGAAACCGATCCTCGGTGTCCGCGCAACCCCCATTCGCTTATTGTGCGGCGTGAAAGAAGAGGTGTTCGGCGAACCCGCCTAGGTCACTGCCACTAAACAATGGCGGCACTTAAGGTCGTCCAAGATGGCCGCTCACCACGAGCAATTTCTTCACTCACCCTCTTGTGGACGACAGTTGAGATTACGGAACGATCAGCCTCCATCTTCATCGAACGCACTTCTGCTCTATCCCGCCCGAATATCCGTTCATATGGAAGTGGGGGGTCTGTCGCCCCTTTTAGAGGGAGTTGTTCATTTTGTTTATTTATCCGGTGCGCCACTGGGCCGTTCTGAGTACCGCAGTTGGTAGTATCGCCGTCAACCCCCACGCCGGGTGGAAACGACTCGAGTTCGAGTCCCGTCGATGATGCGTGGAATTTTTTCACAACGTGGCTGAGTTAGTCAGTCTGAGGAGTGGAGAGCATGGTTTTGCCTCCCGGAAAGTTGGGTTTTTTTTTTTGTATTGTTTTTTTCAACTAGCAAACCGACCACAGAATACACGCAGTTGACCGTATCTGCATTGGAAGTGTAGTTCGAGGATTCTGTAGACTGATAACAGAGTACGCAATCCTCGAACTACACTGTTAATGCAGATAAGGCACACGTAAATCTCTCTGCAGATGGGCCCTTGCCCTTGGTAGAGGTTCAATATAAGGGCCGAAAGAACAAGAGAGAACGTCTTTGTTAGCAGGCTCGCTCGAACACACGGGCAATTGGCCACGTTTGCTCGGGGATACGGAGTCCACACAGACAGAAGTAAGACAGTTGAAACCGAGGTATCCTTCACATTCGGCATTTGTGACTAAAGGCTCCCCTGACGACCTAAATCTGATCCTTGCATACAATAACTGGCCACTGGGTGCATCGGTTATAAAAGATTTCGGGAAAAGAACACAACACACGTACGGCGATCACACACTACGCATCGACCTTTACACAAAAGTAAAGAAAGAGACCTTGAAGAAAACGACTTCATCTATATTATGGAGCCTGGGCGAAATCATAACAGACAACTGCATCTGCTGCTGGTCCAATCTTCTACTTTTTTTTTATTGGGAACGGCAGAAAGGAGAAGAGGGGTGGAGGTGTTGCTGTCCTATATCACAGGAGTGGCCTACTTAATTTGCGACGCGATCTACTTTTTTCCTTCAAAATGTGCCGCGATCTACCATCTCAAAAATTTCATTGCACAAATCGAGGGATGAGTGCATATTTAAAATTCGTCGCGATCGACCGAAATTAAATCCGCGATCGACTCGTTGTCCACCCCTGCTATATCACGTTGTTGTTGTTATTTGGTTTTTAGGAGCATTAGCGACTAAGGCCACATTGCTCCGGGGATGTGCGGTGGTCATTCCTTAACCTTTCCGCATCCTCCGTATTTGATGGGCATGGGCTCGAACCCCGGTCTAATCAAGAAGCGTGTGCTACGCACTGCTGCTCCTGCCCACCTGGCAGGAGCAGCAGTGCATAGGAAGGCGCTTCCTTCACCCCACAAGAATAAAATCGAGTCGAACCGAAAACTTCTCCGCCTCATTGAGGAAGAAGCCTCAAAAAATCGAATTCTGTCTTTTCGATCTTCCACCGGAGCACACTGCAGACACCGGGACCGAGCTTCTTGTGTGGATAACAGAGAATGTTGCCCCTGACCTTCCTGTGATCGTAACTGGAGACTTTAATGTGCCTAGGCCACTGCAAACCTACTCAGCTGAACTCTTTAAGGGCAGACGAAGGATGAACAGGCCCCCAGTGGGCAACATCGATGACCCAGCAGTGAACTGAAACCGACTATGTATTCTCCCCCCCCCCTTCCTGCTACACGGGCTGTGGAGCTTCTCTCTGCGGCCTGTGTGCAGGACGGAAATCTCATTCATTTTTATTTATTTTTTATTTTTTTTATTTCTTCCCATCTCTTCGTGTTCTACAGTCAGCGCGGCTGTCACATGGTTTTGTTTTTTTTTTTTTGTTTTTTTCCCTCTCTTTTCTTTTTCGTTCTTAAGGGTTGCTGTCACACCGTTTTTTTTTTTTTTTTCAATTTAATTATTTATTTTTTTTCTTTTGTATTTTTATTATTATTATTTTTTTCTATTTACTATTTTTTGTCTTGTTGTTTCGCGTTCTACAGTAATATCACTTTTTTTCCCATCTCTTTTCTCTTTGCATTCTTCAGTGTCTCTGCCATATGTTTTTTTTTTGTTTTCTTTCTATTTATTTTTTTTTTCTATTTATTTACTTATTTATTATTATTTTTTATTTATTTATTTATTTTTTTGTTTTTTGTTTTGCGTTATACAATGTTTTTATCACTTTTTTTTTCTTTTTTCCTTCCTATGCGGCATGAAAACACGCTCTGCTTCTCAGCCAGTCACTTCCGTCCAATTTCCTCTGCATCAAGCCTAATAAATCTCGTTGAGAAATCCCTTCTCACCCAAGCGTTAACCACCCAAATAATGCCACATCAGCCACCACAGATCCACTATGCCACCCGGTCAAGATCTACCGCTGAAAATCTAGTCACCTCCACTACCAAGATCCTCGAGGCATTTCAGCACCGTTCGAAAATCACCGTTACTTATATCGATGTCCAGGCAGCCTTTGATTCCGTATCCGTTCACGCGTTGGCAAGGCTACCACGTGAGTGTAAGTGTAAGTGTAAGTGTAAGTGTGTGTTGTTGTCTTACGGCACCAGGGGTTTCCCCCATCTCCGCGTTGCTTTCATTGCAGTAAACCAGTTCACTGGGAATGCCAGAGATTTAAAAGTGTGTGGGAATTGTTCATGTGTTGTGCTCTGTACCGTTGTTCATTTGTCATTTAGCTGTTGAGGCCCAACGTTGTCCCACTTACGCCCCGTGGAGGCAGACCAGGAACCCAGTAGCTGTAGATTCACTCTGGCAGGTCCTGCCGCTTAATTTCCTGGGATTTCGGCGGCTAGGACCTTAAAAAAAATAAAATAATATATATATATATATATATATATATATATATATATACTGTATATAATAATAAAATAAAATAAAAAAATATAAAAATAAAATAAAAAAAAATAATAATAAAAAAAATTAAAAAATATATATATATATTAATAAAATAAAATAAAAAATAATAATAAAAAATAATAAAAAAATATATATATATAATAATAAAATAAAATAAAAAAATATAAAAATAAAATTAAAAAAAATAATAATAAAAAAAATGAAAATATATATATATATAATAATAAAATAAAATAAAAAATAATAATAAAAAATAATAAAAAAAAATATATATAATAATAAAATAAAATAAAAAAAATAAATAAATAAAAAATAAAAAATATATAAAAAAAATATATATATAATAATAAAATAAAATAAAATAAAAATTTAAAAATAATAAAAACAAATAAATAAAATAAAAATTTAAAAATAATAAAAACAAATAAATAAAATAAAAATAAAAACAAATAAAAAAAATAAATAAATAAAAAATTACCTCATTGGTGGAGACGTGCTCTGGTTTATTCAGACAATGCTTGAGAACAGGACTATTATTGTTCGCAATGGCAATCTGCGCTATACCAGGACTATTACAGCTGGAGTACCACAAGGCGGGGTCCTGTCCAGAATCTTGTTCTCAGCTGTTCTCATGCCATTCGTGACAGGCCGAACTCATATTATCACCTTTGCCGATGACATAAAACTGTTTACTCCTATCAGTCCTGGAGACACTGTTGAATACATCAATACCTTAATCCTTCAGAAAATCTGGAACCTTGAGGCCTTCCTCTCCTGTTTCAGACTTCAAATCAATCATGAGAAGTCAAAACAGTTCACTTTCTCGCTAAAACGGAACCCAACGATGGTGCAACTCAATATAAGAGGATCCGCGATTTCTGCTGTTCAGCAATACACCGATCTGCGCGTTATTTTTGAGCAAAAGCTCTCCTTTCCACCGCACATCGACCACTTGCAAATAAAGTTCTGTCGACTCCGGTGGATAATTAAACAACAACTAATGCATATTCATGACCAGGCTGTTGGGTGCAGATATATTAAGACATGTGTCTCTCCGGTCATACTCTATGGCGCCAAAATCTGGACTTCAACTGTTGACCCATCTTAGACGCATTTTCGCGGTGGAATTCTGGCTACTGAAGTGGGCCAATGGAAATTTCGGCATCCCCCTGCACCAAGGACCACCCAGATGACGGCAGCGCTAAACATCAGACATCTTCCTGCCATCATTCACGAACATGAGAAGACTCGTCTTTGCCATCAAAGTGATGGTCGGCATTATTTCAGTACCAGATTTCCGGGCTAACTGCGGATGGAGGATCCCGGTCCCAAGCCTTAGGGCTAATCCAATCCTACAGGCCATTCCAAACCGGTTAAAGCTCTCTGATCGGTTCCTATCCGTGCAAATGCTGCAAGACATACAGTCCTTGGAAGGCGACCTCCACAAATTCGCAGTCGACAAGAAATACAGGCAGAAAGCACTCGGTCGACTTCCTTCCCAGGACCACGTCAGAGGGCATTAGAACCTGTTCCCGGGACCTATTCATCACTGCCATGGATCCATCACCCCAGTGTTCAAACCTTTCAGGAGTCATAATGCTCTTTTTCTTTTTATTTATTACTCTTTTTTTTTGTGTGTGTGTGTGTGTTTATTATGTTGTGTGATTTCTTTTATGTAAACCCCTGGCTTGTAGCCGTGAAGAGAGTTGTATACAGCAATGTGCCTTCTCTATATATAATAAAGAATTCTTCTTCATAATAATAATAATAATGATATAAAGCGAATCCCATAGTGACAAACTTCCTATGAGAAACGATGGCGAAATGGAGTACCAACATTAAGATGAAAACATCACAACCAGGCCAATCCCCATCAGGAGAGGAATCTTTCAGGGAGATGCCCTGAGCCCATTGTAGTTCTGTCTAGCATTTAATCCGCTATCCACCATGCTCAACAGTAGCAAGTACGGATATAACGTCAAAGAAGGAAGGAGGAACCTGTACATCCTCTCCCACCTGATGTACACGGATGACATCAAGCTCTAAGCGGGAACCGAGAAGCAACTCCAGCAACTACTCTGGATCACCGAAGAATTCAGCAATGACATTAGGATGGAATTTGGTCTAGACAAATGCATGACCAACACACTGCACCGGGGAAAATTATTCAACCGAAACTACAAGCTGCAGATTGGTAAAGAGATCGAAGCCATGGCAGAGGGAGAGGCCTACAGATACCTGGGGATGATGCAGACTCAGCAGTCACAACACAAGGAAATTAAGGCCTGCCTGCCTGACCGAAAAATACCATCAGAGACTCAGAAGCCTGATGAAAGCAAAGCTGAATGGGGGGAATACAGCTAAAGCCATAAACACCGATGCAGCACCAGTACTAACTTAAACCTTCAGGGTCACAGATTGAACTAACACCTAGGTAGAAGATATCACGAGGAAGACAAGGACAATGATGACCAAGAGCCGCCACCACCACCACCACCCGAAATCTGCCGTGGAGAGACTGACAATTGCTCGGGAAGAAGGAGGAAGGGGCCTGATAGACCTCATTGAGCAACAGACGACAGCGATTGCTAACCTGAAGGATTACTTCCAGAAACACAGCAGCACTCCACCAGGCCATAAGGAAGACGGACAAGCGGTATGTCCCACTCAACCTAAGCGAGGATTCCCCCCACAACCAGGAGGCACAATCGAACCGAGAAAGATGGGCAGAGAAAACACTCCATGGCAGACACTACAATGATCTCCATCAAGATCGCATGGATAAAACTGCTTCCAATGTATGGCTCACGAGCGGTTCGCTCTTCCCCGAGACTGAAGGATTCATGCTGACCACCGAAGACCAGGTAATCAACACCAGACACTCTATTGTCTATTTTATATTTTTCTATGGGCGGCTCCTAGAACAGAAGTTCATCTCCGCCTCGTTGCTCTGTTCAGTTTTTACACACTGTGTCAAGGTAAGGCCAGTATGGGGCGTGTAATAAAAAATAAATAAATAATAATAATAAATAAAAAATTCATCTCGCACAGGACGGAGGGTTCTGTGCCAGTTGGACTGCGATAAGAAAAAAGGAAGCAGAGAGAGAGAGAGAGAGAGAGGAAAAAAAAAAAAAGAAAAGAAAAAGTTTTTCATCCCGCACGGGAGAAAGTTATAGGAGAGAAAAATTTTGTCTGTGAGCTTGTGTGTGTTCTGTAGTGCAGTGTTGTGTATTGGCCTTTTGGCTACGTGGAAGCAGTGATCACCTAGACTTCCACTTCCAGGTACTCGTCCATAGCCGAGGGAAGGCAAGACCTTCCCTACTATCTGCTCGCCTTCCTCCTTGGGGAACCAGTTTCCCAGGGAGGAAAATAAAACCAGAGTAAGGTGAAGAGGGGGAAGGACGAAAGAAGATGGGGACTCCCCGGCCCAGGGGAGTCCCAGTCCAGGATAAATTGTTAGGGGAGCAAAAAAAAATAATAATAATAAAAAAAAAAAAAACGAGAGTGGATGAGAGGTTGCTAGCTGACCTGGGGAAACCCAGGCCAGGGCAGAACACGAAAACGAAAAAAAAAAAATATTAAAATCCCACATCCCGATCGCAGAAAGGAAGAGAGCATCGATCAGATGCCAGCAACACGGAGAAAAATAAATAAATAATACTAATAAAAAAGTTTTCATCCCGTGCGGGACAGAGAGGGAAAGTGTAGCAGGAAAGTGCTATTGCTACTCCGGATCCAGGAACTAGTCCCAGACCCAAAGCAGAACGTGAAGAGAGAAAGAGAGAAGAAAAAAAAAAAAAAAAAGGTTACAATAGGACATTTATCATTTTGCAGTCAACTCATGTCCTCATTAGTTCTAGTCAGGTTTCAGTGTCTGAATCTGGACAAAATGTTTGGAAGGCCCTCTACTTTATTCATTGTAAATGTTACGTCTGGGTGGAATCTTCTAGTCACAGTCCCTAGGTTCGAGGTGCTGCCACACCTTGACGAGCTCGTTGAAACACCGAATTTTTTCTTTAGTTATATCTTCCTCAAGGGAGATCTGCATATCCAGAATGGAAGTGGGATTGTTTTCTTGAGTCTGAAACAGAGCCCTCGGTAGATATTGAAAGATCTAGGGGAAGTGTCCCTGCAATTACCTGGATGGCAGTCGTGGATACAGTGCGACAGATCCTGTGGGTGGCAAGAATCATGTTTCTCTGGATGGTATGGAGTTTATTTCACATTCTTATCAAGACCGCTTGGTGAAACCATACTCCTGCAGCGTATGATACAAAAACTGCTTTATAATATATCAGGAGTGTTCTTTTAGAGAGGCTCCAGTCACTTCTGGATAGTAACAATTGCTGCGGTGAGCCTCTTAACCTTAGTGGCCATTTGCTGCAGGTGCGGCAGGAAAGACATTGTGGTCTATTACCACTCCTAAGAAGGCCTGACGTAGCCCAGTGGTCAGGAGCGAGAGTGCATAGCACGCGTTCCTTGAGTGGACCGGGGTTCAAGCCCGTGACTACTAAATACGATAAATATTTGTATTGACGATTTATTGTAAACTCTACTGACTTGGTTGTCGTGCCGGAGTATAAACAGAAAATTTATTTATTTTATTTACTAGAGGAAGTTGGACCCCGTTGATCTTGACCCGAGGGGGACGCCTGATATCTAGTTTAATTTTGAATTAATGATGATTGATTTGGCAGGGTTGATTTGTAATTTGTTGGTTCTAGCCTAGGTCATGAGATGATTAATTACCGATGGTTAAATCGTCAGCAAAGGCTATGATTTTTGTGTTGTCAAAGGTATTATGTAGTCAGTCCTGTAAGACCATATCAGGGGGTCCGAGGACGAAACCTTGCGGACATCCCCAGTAGATGGACCGCTGCACTTGGTGATGTCTTGACTTTACTATTATTGTTCTGTTGGAGAAATAGGATCTAAACAGTTTGTACAAGTTGAGGGAACATCCAGCCGCCTGGAGGCGGTCCAGGGCGCTCTCCCACCATAGATTATCAAAGGCCCCCCCCTCGAAGTCGATGAAGATCGCTAATTCTTATTTAGACTGAGATATTTCTAGGTGGAAGACTCTAGAAAATACATCGCCAAGGAGCCCGGAGTGTCCGATGACACATGTCGACGATGCCACTTGGCCTCAGATTGATTGATTTTGATTTTATTGGCAAAAACCCTGGCCTCAGAAACGATCCAACACATCACCGCGGGGTGCAAGGTGATCACCCAGACTGACTACACTCATAGACACGACCAGGTAGACACAGCAGGCAGCACAAGGAAATTTTACCATAACCTGGGAGGAGTCGATTGGGAACATCCTGGATAACATCCTTCAGGAGCTACCAACAACACTAACAGATGAGCAGCGGGCTATCTGCCAAGCGAACAATTGCTATAATAATGACCAAATAGACCCCCCCCTTCACCTTAGAAGAAATGCAGGATGCAGCAAGCCGCGCGAAAAATAAGAAATGCCCCGGACTGGACCTAATTGAACTGGAGATGGCAAAAGAAGCAATGGAACATATACCGGAATTACTGCTAAAACTATTCAATTGCTGCCTGGAAGCAGGTAAATTTCCACTACAGTGGAAAAAGGCAAATTTAAAATTTGCCTTTTTCGAAAGGCTGCTACATACCAGAATCACAAGGCATTATCACGAAATAAATCCTAACATGACAAAGCAATACGGATTTACTCCTGGCAAATCCACTATCGAAGCAATACAGAACCTCCTCTGTAGAGTCGCCCATTGTAAAAGGAAATACTTCCTCGTCATCGCAGTGGATTTCGCTGGGGCGTTCGACACCCTCTGGTGGCCGAGCGTCTTGGCGAGACTCAGAGCTGCCAACCTTCCACTGAATCTTTATTATTGCATGAAGGATTACCCGGCTGATAGAGCAGTGCAAGTTACCACACCATATAAATGCCTCAGTCGCCCAGTCCGCAGGGACTGCCCCCAGGGTTCTGTCCTGGGGCCGCTCCTGTGGAACTTTTTCTTAGACAAATTCCTCGCCATGGATTTGGGTGGTGTGGAGGCCCAGGCCTATGCAGATGAATTGGTCTTGACCATCGAGGCTGACAGCAGATCCTCCTTAGAAATCCAAGCAAATGATGCCCTGCAAAAGCTGCTAGATTGGACGAAGCTACACCTGCTCAAACTAGCACCCGACAAGACAAAATCGGTACTGCTAAAAGGTACGCTAGACTTAAGGAGACCACCACAAATTAAGATTGAGAACAAAACAGTTAAGCTGTGCGAACAGATTAAATACCTAGGAATAATCCTGGACAGAAAATTAAATTTCAAGCCACACCTACAATATATTAAACAAAAGATAAGAAGATACGCGGCCCTCATCGCTAGAGTCACTCGCAGGGATTGGGGACTCAGACGTACTACCCTGTCTCTGTACTACAAAGCTCTCTTCATCCCTGCCATCACATATGGCTCCCCTGTCTGGTACGCGAGGACGGCACTAGAAGTGAATAAACGGATCCTCGAAACCATCCGGAGGACCATCCTCCTTACTATGTCGAGAGCAACTAGAACAACTAGCATGGCTGCCCTCCAAGTCCTAGTAGGAGTTCTGCCCCTGGATCTCGAAGCTATTCGCTGTGGTCTGCTCTACCATCTTGCCAGAAACATATCGGCTACAACGTATGACCTCACCACTGACATCACTAATGACCGCAACTGTGAGAAGAGAAGAATCACCGACCACCTCGTTCACATTTGGCAGAGGAGATGGAGCAACACAGAAAAAGGTGCAGTGACCAGAAGATTCCTCCCCACTGTCACCAAGCTGTACCCTAAGGCGCCAGTGTGGTTTCACCCTGGTCGAAATACCACCTTCCTCCTTACAGGACACGGCCCGTTTAAACCTAAACTTTACCAACTTCGCATCATAAATAACGCGGACGGTTCCTGTGGCAACCCAGAGTCCTGGAGACACTTAATGTTTGAGTGCGATTTGTATGATGACTTACGACTACGCCTAATAAAGTCAATCCAATATATCCCAGACAACCAAGAACCCAGACTGCTAGAGACTCAAGAGGACTACAAGGCACTCAGTCAATATGCCCAGGATCTATTTTCTAGAAGGAAAACAATGATAGAAATATACCAAAGGCAACTCGACTAGAAAGAATGCAGGAGGTCAAACAAGTAAAAAAAAAAAATTCACCATACCACATAAAGACAAGACTTTAGGATGATTTGGATGGTCTACTGTCGACCCAAAACTGCACTCCCTTGCGCGGGTTTCTTTTTTTTTTTTTTTTTCGGGGAGGGAGGAGGGCGGTATTCGCTCTTCTCCTCTCCTCGCCTCCCCATATTTTCACTGTCGCCCATATTTTCACTAGCCATGCCCCATGTCGTGGGGCATGGCTAGTGTTACTGCAAGTGCTTTAATGCATGCTGGGAACTTCCTCTCCTGCCTAAAGCTCAGGAGTACCATGTGAACTATCTACATGGAAATCGCATCGAGGAACTTCTATAGCCCAATACTCTACAAGCTCAGATTCTACCGGGGAAGAAATTAAATCAGATTATATATTTCCTGAACAGTTAGACTACTGGACAGTCTTTACAATTGTATAAAACAGAAATACATGTAACTATTGGTAAGTAACAACTAATGTTGCTGTAAAAACGACCGTAAATAATTCTCAAATTCTGTTGCTAGAACTGATCAGAGAGAGAGAGAGAGTGGTAAACCTCACTGGAATGTAAATAGTGCAATCAATGTTAACAGTTTATTTCCTTATTAATGCTAAACTTAATAGGGTAACTGATATACATAATTCTCCTGATAACTGCAGGTCTCTTTAAAAAATGTTTGTTTGTCTTGGCTGTGTGACTTCAATGGATTTTTGGAGCTCCAGCCTTGTTTTTTTTTTTTTTTTTTTTGCGGGCTCCCAGGCCTGGGCAGCCTGTGAGCGGGATAGCGGACACCCACTGGTATTGCACTACCTCCAGTGGATGTGGGATTTCGTGCACTTTGGCATGTAAAAGGTTTAAAAAAAAAAAAAAAACCAGGCCTGGCTACTCGCGCCTGGGGATAGGCACCACACAGCAGCTGCACAGGAGTTGGCTGCTCCTTTGCAGAGGTCCTACATTCAATACGGATCCACTAGGTGGAGATGGGCTATGCCTAGGGGCCACCCTTGATACCAGGACACACACACACGTGTTTTGTACTGTTTCCTCCTGTCGTGGGGCATGGGCACGCCCCACTGAAAATGGGGGGATCACCTTCCTATCCGACCCCTCTTATTCCTATTTCATCCCCCCATCAACACCCTCCCTCCCATCACTTTCTCTTGTACAGCGACTGCCCCACATGTCCAAATTTAAATCACATCAAATTTTGCTCGACCTTTCAGGCTCTCTAGAAATAGTTCTTTCAGCGTAAAATCCCACGCAGCGCTTTCTGAATGCAATTTTACTTAAATCAACAGCGATAACTCCAACCTTTATTTTAGGTCCGAGTCACCGAAATCCCAGGAAAGTAAGTGGCGGGACCTACCAGAGTATAATTAGTCTCTTGATACACCCGATCGGCGTCCCCGTCGCTAGGTATGGTAACGTCGGGGCCCACTGGGGGCCCAGCGGCCAACAGGCCGGATGAACAATGGGCACAGCAAACTACGTACCACATGACCCATACATTATTTTAAACCTCTGGCATAGACAGGGCACTGCACTCGATACATAGAACATACGCGAAGATGGGAGAAATCCCCGGAGCCGTCAGACCCTCAACATACCTATACCAAGTACACAGAGGATAATACATCAGAAGCTAGCGACGAAATACCAGTTGATTGAAGAGAGTGTCATCATCATCATCAGCCATTTTCAATCCACTGCAGGATGAAGGCCTCTCCAGCAACTTTCCAGTTCCTTTTGTTTTGAGCACTGGCCATCCATTTACTACTCGAAAACTCATGAATTTCATCTATCCATCTCCACTGTTGTCTTCCAGGTTTTCGTCTAGCTCCTCTTGAGTACCATTCTGTTATTTTCTTAGTCCATCTGTCATCATGTCTTCGAGCTATGTGTTCTGCCCAAGACCATTTTAGTTTTTAGTTTTGATAAGAATGTCCTTTACTTGAGTTTGCTGCCTAATCCATGTGTTTCTCTTCTTATCTAACAGTCTGATTCCCAATATAATTCGTTCCATTCTTCGCTGTGTAGTTCTTAGCTTCTCTTCCATTCTTTTGGTGAGTGCCCAAGTTTCACTTCCATAAGTCATGGTGGGGAGTATACATTGATTCATTATTTTACGTTTCAGACAAACGTTTCAGATATTGCTCTTCAGTATGTGACTATATTTCCTGAATGCTGACCATCCAAAATTTATTCTTCTCTTGACTTCCAGCCATTTATCATTATTACAGCTAATAACTTGTCCCAGATAAGTATATGACTCCGCCTTTTCAATTACTCCTCCTTCAATCATTATTTCCCTTTCCGTGGCATACTTGTTCATCATTACTTTTGTTTTAGCCATATTCATCTTTAGTCCAAAATCCTTACTAACTGTGCATAACTGATTAAGATTTTCCTCTAATTCTTTGGGATCGTGGCTTATGACCACAATGTCATCTGCAAATCGTAAATGGTTTAGGTACTCTCCGTTCACATTGACTCCTTTCTGCGACCAGTCTAATCTTCTGAAAGCTTCCTCAAGGGCAGCAGTAAACAACTTCGAAGATATTGTGACACCTTGTCAAATTCGTTTCTCAATTTTAAGTTTGCTACTGTAACCCTTTTCTTGAAAGAAGTGTTCATTACTCACAATCATTGAGATTCTGCAAATTCCACAAGTCTTTCACCTCTTTCATTTCTTTCACCAATTCCAAAATTTCCTATAGTTTCCCCTTTCTGCGCTGTTTTGTCTTTTTCCAACCTTAGCATTGAAGTCCCCCATAATAATAGTGTAGTGGGTTTTCTGCTCATCTAGAAGACTCTCAATTTCGGTGTACATTTCTTCAACCTCTTCATCATCATGGCTCGATGTTGGTGCATAAATCATTATAATCTTTAGCTTGTACCTCTTAGAAATCTTGAGTATTAGCCTTGACACCCTTGGTGATGTACTTTTGAATTCTAAAAAAATCTTTATACACTAGAAACCCAACTCGACCTTCACTCCTTTCACTGTTTCCATTGGTGTACAGCAGATTTTCACTTGATAAACTTATAAGTGATTCATTTCTTCTTCATGTTTCAGCGAAACCAATGATATTCCAATTTACATTTTCTAATTCCTTTTCCAGCTCTAATATCCTGTCTTCACCGATGAGTGATCTTACGTTATAACAGGCCAAGTTCAGTTTCCGTGCATGGCAGCCTGGTCGTACCCAGAGATTCTTAGCACCCTCTGCTTCCACTCTGATCCTCTCGCTGCCGTAAGAGGGAGAGTGAAAGCTGCTGGGGACTGAGGGCCATTTGTTTTGTCGTGCTGTCATATGACTTCGGGTCTGTAGTCCTGCCTGGGGTTCGGGTCTCTAGCACTGCCTAGGCCAACCGGACTTCTCCTAAATCTTCTGTAATAGAGAGATATTGGATCCATCAGTGTGTTAGGCTGAGTGTCTAATAACACACAGGATACCTGTTCCCCTCTAAGCCTCTTAGAGAAAGAGAGTGTACCATACTACAAGTGCGAACCCTAGGCAGTGCTAGAGTCCCGAACCCGCAAGCTGTACTGGGACCGCGCCATGGTAACGGATAAGACCAGCTCGCACAACAGACCGGACATAACCCTTGTGGACAAGATGGAAAAGGCTACGTACCTGATTGACATAGCGGTGCCCAACACTGGCAACCTACAGAAAATCCATGGGGAAAAATCAGGAAGTACACGAACCTGAGACAGCAGATCAAAGAGATGCGGCATATGAAGGAAGTATCGACCACCGGTATGATGTCAAAGACCCTACATAACAGCCTAGCAGCAACAGATCTCAACCCAACGAACACCTACAAGGAACTCCAGAAAGTCGCAATGTTGAACACCTGTAGGATTGTCAGAGAGTTCCTCGACCAACAGTAACAGCAACCACCCTGTGCACTTTGTAGCATTACCCATCACGGAGTGGAGTCCTCCAGTGGGGGAGAAATAATATTAAAACTTGCAGACGATGTGAAGAGCGTCGAAAGTACCTACCACTGAGGCGACCATCCTCGTTAGATCCCGAGGGCAGTTCGAAGAGTGGAAGCTCGTTTTAATTTAAGAAAACGGGGAACAGCGACCCCCAAAGGACTGTTGGTGGGGTCGAATGAAAAACATTTTGGAGAAGAAACGGGTCGCAACGATACGGTGGAAGATGAAGTTCGGTGTGGACGGGCGGCAAAAGGGTACCCCGGTCGAAATTAGACGGAGAGTTCGTTAGAGCGCGTGCAATTAACAACACTTCTCGAGCGTGTCATTTCGGCAGCGTCCGGATGAACGAACTGAGAAATGAATCGCAACCACTTTCGCGTTTCTCCGTTCAGTTTGGCGGCTGCGCAGCATCGCTCCGAAATAGCGGCATTGCTCGCGTGCACTGCGGCGTTTTTGCAACGATGGCAGTTCGTTAGCCGAGGAGCAGAACCGCTGCGGGCGCTGTCACCAGGTGCGACTCCGGGTGCACTCGCCGGCATATCACACGAGTCGCGGTTCCTCTCGAGCGCGCGCAGGAATTAGCAACGGCTCTCCGAACAGCGTCTAATTGTCCGCGTAGCAGCATTTTTTCACGGCACAGGGACGGAATTATTCTCGTGCAATAACACGACGAGGGGGCGCTGCCCTAAGCCAGTGACGCCCTCCGTCGCCGAAAACAGACGAGGTTTTCATCGCTGTTGGACTCGGAATGTCCGGCTGGCCTGCGAGAGGGAGGTCGTACGCGTAGTGGAGGCCTTCGCATTTCCTCCCCCCCCGTTCGGCGTTAACTGACTGCCATTTGCGGCGTGAACGAGGATGAATCCGTGCCATTACGAAGTGTGCCGATGTCACTCGTAGTATCGAGGGGTGCTCGAGAATGGCGGTAAACGACCTTTGATGCGTTACCACTTTTAGCGAATCAAATTTATCCCGATGATTCGCAACCCTTTTCCTCAACACGAATCGAACACGGGGGTGCTTCCAGCGGTGTCGTCGGCCGAGCTTCTTTAAGGCGTTCAGTAGTTACTTTTCGCGACCGCCCTGGAACCTTTTCTATCGCAGAATCGCAGTTTTATTTGATACGCCGATGACATTAAGTATTTTGTTGTCTGTAGCGAACTCGCTTGTGTCCTTGTGGTCATTCCCCACGCCAACGGTCTGCTTCACGAACTGCACATACACAGTACATATTTAGGCAAGATAGGTTTAAGGCTAAACTGTGACAAGTCAGCACAAGTCACAATAACTAATAAGAAGATATCAAATTATCTATTAATGGAGCCCAGATTAAGAAAGTCTGCACCTACACTGGCTTTGGATTGACGTAGGATGAGGGCCTTACCTTCCAAAGGCACTTTCAGAACACCAGAACAAAAACTCTCGCTGCCATATGGGCTGTAAGACAGGAAATAACTGGGATTCGAAACCAGCAACTAGTGACCCAACATATCCAAAGATGTATCGTTCCTGTATCCTTATATGCTTCGACAATTTGATCCTCTGCTCCAAATACTTATATCAGGAAATTTCTCAGCCTGGAACACTAGTTGCTCCGGTGGTTAAATAGGATTGCCAGGAAGCCCTTCACAATTTCGAAATCCATACTGCACGCAAACTTGAACACAGCTCCGTGGATTCAGATGATCACGATGCGAAACATCTGCACTCTGGCACAACTTCTCACTGGGAGATTAGATGCGCCTGAAATTGACAATGTTTTGGTCAGGCCACACCCTGGTACTCGGCTCTACTACCCTCAGTCTCTCCAAGCGCTCTACATCACACGGAGGGATTAAGGCGGGCGGATGTTTCCTGTCAATACTCTGGAGCTCTTTACAGACTTCAAAATGGACCCGAACAGGTACTGCCATGACAAAGAGAAGGGTGTACATTTCTGTGGAATTTGAACTGTTGATCACCTGTAATGAAGGAGTCTTTAAAAGACTGAGGGCTGCAGAAATTCTATGACATTCATTCGTAGTGACTTGCGTCAAGTCACTACGAATGAATGCTTGCGTCAAGTGACTAACTGTTGATTTATTTATTCTCACTTATTTTCTAATTTTCAACGTTGCCGTCTAATTTGTAGGATGTTTGTATTAGCCACCCTCCTAGATAATGTCTGTACAGGGCGTTACGTAAATAAACTGGTAATAATAATAATATTCATTCAGTCCTCGGTCAGGACTGCCTTTTAGACAATTATGAAAAGAAAGCGGAATGACTGAAGAGATTTCGGCATAAAAAGGCCGCGGGAATGCCAAAAAGCGCTGAGACTTCACACAGCAGTTCCACTTGAGATAATCTAAAAGCACTGCCCAACAAACTGATATTATCGTAATGCCATTATAATATCGCATCCAATTAAAAAAACAAAAACAAAAAACAGCTTCAGTGAGGTGATTCGAGTACGGTTTAGTTTTCTAATTAAAGCAAGAAAGAATTCAAAATGAGATAGCAAAAATGATTTTAATCTTGACAAATATAAAGGCTGCCTTCGTGCTCAAATTAGGCATTTTGTAATAAGTGGTAAAAGCTGTCAGCATAGTAGAAGTTATCGCACCCCAACTATCAAAAATCTGACTCGCTTTATATCTATCAAAATTTACACAAACAAATCTATGATTTCTCTTTTTCTTTTATTTTTTTCTCCCCCCCCCACAATTAAAGAAAGAAAAATAAAAAGATGGGATATTCAATTACTGATATCGATGAAACTGCGCTCTTATCAGCATCATTCCATATGTTGGCAGCGAAATATACTTCCACCTATAAAACACTCTCTTACTTTTATTCTTAAACTACTGAACTACACCCACGGTGAAAAAATAAACCAATCAACATTTTAATAAAATGCCCTCTACTCATCTGATCTGAGACTGCAGGAACTGGCGCTGTGACACCGTTTGCATACGAGGGTGGTTGTGAGTCAAACTTCGCACATCACGAGAATCTGAGAAAATCGAGACATCTCTTGTAATTTGTGCGCAAAAATGTACAATCGTTTAATGCAGCGTTTTCCAAACTAGGGGATCCGCGAAACGGTGGTCGACCATATATATATACAGATGTTACGCAGGGTGTCTCAAAAATACACGGCATAAGTTCAGGAAGGAGTTCCTCATTTGTAGACAATAAAAATATTTTATATCAACATAGTTCCGGAAATGCCTTTTGGTTCCCGAGTTTTGAAGGTCTGTTGGTTACACTTAACTGTTCACATCACCGTTTAAATCAGGTGAGCGTGCAGGCCAGGCACTTGGTCCACCTTTCCTATCCACCGACCAGGAAACCTTCGATTCAGGTAGGTGGCTGAAATGTGTGGGAGCGCCATCGTGAATGAAGTGTGCTTTTTAACAAATGATCAGTGGCGTGTCGTCCAAGAAATCAGGCATGTTGTTTTCCAGAAAGTTTCTGTACGCCTGCCCTGTGAGTTTGTTTGGAGGTACATGGGGCCCAAATAACTTATCACCAAAAACACTCACGCAGATGTCGAGGCCAAACCGCTATTGGTGATGTGATGGAAGAATTGCGTGTGGGTTTTTCTCATCCCATACATGCTGATTGAGAGAGTTTTGGATTCTGTGTCGTGTGAACTGTGCTTCATCTGTGAATATCACTAAGGCAGGAAAGTGGGGAGTGGTACCACACTTCTGCCAGTGGTTCTTGCAGCAGTGTGGTACAACTCCTCACGCTGCTGCAAGAACCACTGGCAGAACATTACTCGCGCACGGTAATCTGCTTATGACAAGGCCTGTACCCGTTGCAGATGGTAAGGATACAGTTGCTGTTCTCGCAACACTCTCCAAATAGTCGAACGTTGAACAGCCAGTTGCATTGCTATTCTGCGTGTGCTGATTCCAGGAGTGGCATGCACAACATCCAACATCTCCTCCTCTACTTCAGGAGTCGTAGATCTTGGTCGTCCTCTATCGGCAGCACGAGGTGTAAAGGTCCCATGTTCACAAAGGCGGCGATGGATACCTTCAAATGTTCTCCTGTCTGGACATCTTCGTTCTGGGAACCTTTCGCGGTACAAACGACGAGCCTCCAGAGCATTGTCGTCCGCCAAACCGTACATAAAGTGCATATCCGCTTGCTCCTGATTTGAGTACATGGTCGGAATGGAAAACCACTAGATTCTGTCAGTGCCTTGTGATGAAGGAAATCACCTGTAGGAGACAAGACATTCCGGTTAATAACTCGGGAACCAAAAAGCATTTCCTGAATTATGTTGATATAAAATATTTTTATTGTCTACATATGAGGAACTCGTTCCTGAAGTTGTGTGTTTTTGAGACACCCTGTATATAGGGTGTCCGCAAATCTCAGTAGTTTGGGAACCACTGGTTTAATGCCCTCGTGCACTTTCTGGTAAGAAGATTGTACCTCAAGTTAAACTCAATGCAACGAGACATCACAGGTTTAAGAGTATAAATAACCTATATAATATTGGAGTGAATACACCACAGATCACTGTTAAAGGCAAAAAACCACGTTTGTAGTGTAAAAAGGCATTATTTTTTCTGGATCTCATATTGTGCTTCTCCTTCATGGCAACTCGTTGTGAAGAAGGAACACAATATGAGATAGAGATAAAACGATGCCCCTTTTTACACCACAAAAGTAGTTTCTTGCCTTTAAGAGGGATCAATGGTGTCTTCACACCAATATTAAATACACCCGCTTGTTCAGTAACAACGGATAACTTGTTCAGAAAACGTGGTGATGCGGGCGCAAAACCCAAAATTTGCGTTATTTTTAAGTATTAAACAAAGAACTGAAAATGTGGACAAATTATACGATTAAGCTTCGTTAACAATTCGACAACTGCCGAGCGAACATTCTCCGTTACGGGAAACGTTTGCACGAAAGTACGTCGACATCATCTGACCTATCACGAAATGCCTTCTTTTTTTTTAAATAAAAGTTAAAGCGAAACTTCGTTTATTTATTGTTACTTACAACGTATTTCTGGATGCGAAATAAAAATCGTTCACGATGTACGTAATTCCTATTTGTTACCAAATCAATTTATGACGTTAATATGTGCGACGTAATCAAAAAAATTGGTTGCTCAGAATGTTTTAAGCTAGGACTCGGACTCGGTATTTTGGACTCGACTCGGACACAGACTCGCTTAGCCCCAAAATATCGAGTCCCGAAACCCTAATCTGCACCCGACAGCCTGGTCATGGACGCGCATAACTCGTTGTTTAATCATCCACCGGAGTCGACAGAACTTTGAAAGGTGGATGGACTTTATTGCACGAGTTCAGCTAAACCAACATGAGCCCAGTGATATTCCCATGTCTGATGATGATATGCCCAGAGACGCACTTGAAACCATTGAATTAACAAGACAAGACCTTTTATCTGCGATTAATAAGTTGCCTGCAACTGGTACAGCGGGAATCGACAAAGTACCACAATTTATCATTAAATGTTTGAGCCCATTTCTAAGTGATCCCCTCCTAATAATTTTCAATAGCATATTAAAAGGAGAATTTTTTCCTCCAATATGGAATTTATATTCTGTTAGGCCACTCCCAAAAGTTTCCCAGCCAACTGAAGCCAGGCACTTTAGACCCATCTCTCGTTCCTCGTGTCTATTGAAATTACTTGAAAACACAGTACTGAAAACACTTACCACGCACATTCTCCCGCACAGGCCCCAGCAAATTCATTATTCGTTGCAAAACAGATCAACAGTTAGTAACCTGATTATGACTACTAATGCAATCCTTGGATCATTTGAGGAGAAAGAAGAAATGGCAATCACATATCTTGATTTACAAGCTGCGTTCGATAGTGTTCACATCCCAGCCTTGCTCAAACTACTTCGAAATTACTATCACATCACAGGCCCAGTATTGAAGTTTCTGACATCCCTTCTTCAGAATAGAATCATCCAAATGTACATAGGAAAACAAAGGTATACTAGACAAATACAAACAGGCGTTCCACAAGGAGGAGTCCTGTCCGGAATTCTTTTCACTGCTATCATCTACCCACTAATACACAATAGAACAGATATGATATCATATGCAGATGATTTAAAGATCTTCACAAAAATAAAGTTGACCGATGAAGCCAAAAATGCCACAGTAACCATCAACAAGACTTTATCAGAAGTACGGCAGTACCTCACGAATTTTGACCTGCAAGTGAATCCTGAGAAATCTGCCATCATGGTATTCTCTCTTAAACCCATACCAACCATAATTCAGCCTGCGATTGACGGAGTCCCGATCCCCTGCGTTGAAAAGCAAAGAGATCTGGGTGTAATCTTCGACAGAAAATTACGATTCCATCATCATATAGACGAACTCTGTGCTAAATTCAACAAGAAACGGTGGGTTGCCAAGCAGCACTTGCTACACATTGACAACACAAACCTGATAAAAATGTATATCAGGATGATGGTTTTTGGAAGTATACTGTATGGAGTAGAGTTGTGGGGCTCAGCTGCAGACACCACAATTAAACCATTAAAAGCCGCTGAATACTGGCTCCTGAAGTGGGCAACCTGGAAGTGTCATCTCCCACCACAGCAGCGCACAACACCGATGGCCGACGCGCTGAATTTAACCAGGTTTTCAGCATTAATGCACGAGAGAAGACTCATCTTCACCGTAAAAATGATTGCCGGGAGAGTCTCAGCACCCAACGTTTGGGACACCGTGTGCTGGCGGATTCCCCAACCAGGTCTCCGCTCCACTCCCAAGCTTCTTGCTCTTCCTTCGAGACTACATTTGAAAGATCGGTTCCTCCCTTATCAGAAGCTCCACCTGGTTCAATCCTTGGATGCTGACTTATTTAAAATCATAGATGATAAAAAGTATAGACGGATCATCCTAGATCTGCACGTGGTCTCCACAACTACCAACTGATCTCAGATCGGTTTAGCGGGGCAAGAGACTCTCAGAAAACTGGACTCGAGGAAAATCTTTTGTTATCACAACTTGTTATTTTTGTATTAGTTTTCCTTTCAAGTCAATGTTATCTGCTATGAGTACTTTTTTTTTTTTTTTTTTATTAATTAATCTTTTAATTTTAATTAATATTTTAATTTTTTAATTTTAATTAATTTTTTAAAAACTAATCTTTATAATTCCGGCGAGGTTATCTCTGCCGTTTGTTAACCCCTGGCATGGTGCCGTGAAGGGTATTGTATGGTCGTGGTACCTGCGTGTACCGATGTACTGTACAATAAAGATCTTATTTATTTATTTATTTATTTATTTGCAAGTGGTCGATGTGCGGTAGAAAGGAGAGCTTTTGATCGAAAAGAACGCCCACATCTGTATGTTGTTGGACGGCAGAAATCGCGCATCCTCTAAAAATTTGTTGGGCTCCATCTGAGAGAGAAAGTCAACTGTTTCGACTTCTCGGGATTGATGTGAAGACCGGAGGGGAAGGCTTCCAGGTTCTGGATTTTCTTTAGGATTAAGGCATCGATGTGTTCAACAGTGTCTCCAGGGCTGATGGGCGTAAACAGTTTTATGTCATCGGCAAAGGTGATGATATCAGTTTGGCCCATCACGAACAGCACGAGAACAAGATTCCGGACAGGACCCCGCCTTGTGGGACTCCAGCTGTTATTAAATTATTTTTATTATTATTAAAATCAGTTTATTTCACAAGAAACCTTGGGTCACCCCGGGACGGCTCTATGCCAGAAGGGTGTGAATACAGACTAAGGTGCGAGGAACACAATGTACAATAAACAAGGGTACATTCGTGCTCGACCCGAGACTTTTACAGGGTTAAATAAACAATAATGTACAAAACATACAGTAATATACATGATTACATGAAAACAGAAAGTCTTTGCCATATATAAATAGGCAAGTTAAAAAAAAAGAGTCTGTCCAGGAGAAGGGGAGTATTATAAGTTCATAATCTGGTAACAGTTCTTGAGGATTTCCTTGCTGTAGGGCTTGTCTTCACAGAACCTATCAGGGTGGATCCTAAATATATTGAAGATCCGAAGACAATTGGCTGGAAACATGTTCCTCAGGGAATCAATGCTTGACAGCGTAAGACGTAGAGGGAGACAGGAGTCGGGGTGCTTCCCTCTTGCCCTCCTCGGGCCAGAGATTAATGCGGATACTGATGGAGCATCAATTCGCCTCGTTATAAG
Organism: Mastigoproctus giganteus; assembly: GCF_048544385.1. NCBI lineage: Eukaryota > Metazoa > Arthropoda > Arachnida > Uropygi > Thelyphonidae > Mastigoproctus > Mastigoproctus giganteus. The sequence continues at coordinate 223,827,630 of NC_143583.1, forward strand.
CCGTGCAAGCGTGAGAACATTTTTTGTCATGATGATATGTCTCCAGGGAGTGGTGCCTAGATTTGCTTGTAGGATAGATCTGGAGATAGTTAGGGGATGGCCTACCACCCTGTTCATCCATCTAAGCAACCAGTACTCCAAACTAAGATACTTCTGAAGGTAGGGGCAGATGACCAAATTTCTGAAGCATAGAGAGGAATCGGCGTAATACACCTCAGGATGTGCCGAACAAGCAGCACTGGCTGATGCACACCAACGAGCTCTTGACGCACTGCCCAAAGAGCAGCGTACGTCTTCTGCCTCATCCTGGCAAAGTGAGGCTGAAATGTGAGCCCAACGTCCCAGGTGAGGCCAACGTCCCAGCTGTAATAGTCCTGGTGTAGCGCAGATTGCCATCGGGAACAATAATGGTCCTGTTCTCAAGCATTGTCTGAATGAACCAGAGCACGTCTCCACCAATGGGGCAATACTCACGTGGTAGCCTTGCTAACGCGTGAACGGATACGGAATCAAATGGACGTCGATATAAGTAACGGTGATTTCCGAACGGTGCTCAAATGTCTCAAGGATCTTGGTAGTGGTGGTGACTAGAATTGCAGCGGTAGATCTTGACCGGGTGGTATAGTGGATCTGCGGTAGCTGTTGTGGCATAATTTGGATGGTTAATGTTCTTAGAAGAGATTTCTCAAAGAGCTTCAATACGCATGATGCAGAGGAAATTGGACGGAAGTGACTGGGCTGAGAAGCAGAGCGTGTTTTCATGCCACATAGGAGGAAAACAAAATTTGATTAAGGATCTTGTTAAATAACGACAGGATAGGATCAACAATAAACGTACTGAGGCATTTCAGCATAAACTGTGAGGAATTCCGTCGGCACCGGATGCGGGGCCGTAGGTGCTAAGCTATTCATTGCGTCGATCATCTGTTTATTTGCTGCTTTGACAGCAACATAACTACGGACAGTTGCAACCGTGCACTCAGTTGAAGCTGAAGTTGTAGTTTGACATAGTTGACAGTGCCGCGGCCCATCACATGTTGTAAGCGAGGGAGGCTGAATACAAGAAAGATGATAAGATTAAGAGCAGGAGCTACATTTAGCAAGCTATCCACGTTTTGTACAACTTATACAGAGAACTGTCTTTCGTTTGATGCTTAAAATAAGTGTGCTGTTTATGAACACCATTTCCTACAGTAGCAGCAGTTGAAGTATTACTAGGACTGATGGTAGTGGTGGTGGTGATTATGGTTGTAGCAGTACTGGCAACAGCAGTGTTAGCGGATAAGGTAACAGCACAAAGTGAAGGTACTACAGTACTAGTAGCTGCGATGGTACTGGTATTACCCGATATTTCGACTGGTAGGCTTTGAATCAAGTCTTGGTCGTCCCCGAGGTCGTTTAACTAGATGTGCAGACGAATGCATTGAGCTTTGAGCCGCAGCTGCTGCACCAATACGTCACTTTTCCCCCAAAGCATCATTAGAAAACTGCGGGTTTGTCGTAGTCGTTTTATTTTCTTATTACAAAATTCAGAAAGCGAATCTACTAACCAGACCTAGTGCTGCCATAAATTATTTCTTTCTTTCTTGGATCCACTTTGCTAACCAGCTTCTCACGTACTGGCTGAATTTTAGAAGGTGGCACAATTAGTGGTGGCGATGGCAGCAATAACGTTGTTGTAGTCACTGGTTTAGAAGCAGAAAGAGATGATCGGATGAGGGATGGCGATGTAGTTACATGTATTGACCTACCTCTGGACCTGGAAGTGACCCGCTGAGGGCTTATGTATCATCTACCCAAGGGAACGCCGACCACGATAAATGACTTTACCATCGACATTACCAACAATCGGAAGAGAATAAAACAAAGAATAGTAGATCACTTGACACAGATATGGCAAAACAGATGGAGCGAAACCAACAAGGGAGTGATAACACGCAAATTCATCCCGTACCTCACCAAACTATACCCAAAGGTCCCAGTGTGGCTATACCCGGGATTAAACACAACCTTCCTACTCACGGGCCATGGGCCATTCAAAGCCAAACTGAACGCACTGGGCATCACAGAAGACTCTGGCTGTACCTGCGGAGAACAAGAAACATGGCAGCATATAATACATGAGTGTGAATTGTATGAGGACCTCAGAAGCCTCCTAATCAGAAGGATCCGAAACGTACGGAACAATGAGGAACCTACAAGACACGCCCGAGGAGTTCACAGCCCTCAGCCGCTAAGCACAAAACCTCTTCTACAGAAGGAAGACGTTAACAGCATCTACCAAGATGGACCAAACTGAAAAACCCCAGGCTAAAATGACAGATAGCCGAGATATATCCAGCGAAGTGCAACACGAAAACTCAACGACCAATGATGGGACAAACGTCCACAAGAAACGGACACCGGACTGACATCATAAAGCCATGTTACGAAAGAAGCAGAAGGAGACAAAACCACATTTGGAGGAGACCTGGACCTGTGCGTGTTGTGGTAAGCCGGACCCAACAAGTCACCAGAGACACCGCCGTCACCTAACACGACTTGCCACACCCACTGGACTGAGCTCGACTCCAGGAATGAAGCCATCAAGGGGTGACAACTACACTGGACTAGACAAATGCAGCGACGCCTCAAAAGCGCCATATGGCGACCTGTACCGCGCCCTACTGGGGCACCTTTCCTTCAACACTCCTGACGGGGGGAGGGGAATACCTCAGCCCCCTCCTTTCCCCTCTGGTGGAGAACGGGCATGTCCCACTCCCAACTCTGGGATTGCCTTCCCTATTGACCCTATATTTCTGTCTTCCCCTTCAGTCCCCCCTACTCTGCCTAAACAGAGTAGGGGGGACTGAAGGAGGGGGAAAGCCTTTCACACAGCTATCAAAATTCATAAGTACAAATCTAATTGCGTTTATATTAACCTTTAGGCTTCCAACACTATACTTACAAGATCCACACACTTTTAAATCTCTGGCCTTTCCAGTGAACTGGTACACCCACAATAAACGCAACGCGGAGATGGGGGAAACCCCTGGTGCCGTTTGACGCGAACACACTTTAAGCAACTGTATTGATAGGGGTGTTAGTATGATGGAATCCACCTCTGTGGTGTTTCTGCGGGGATACGTGTCCCTGCAGTCTGTTAACAGGAGGAGGTGGATACTGAAGAACTCTTATGGGTGGCACAAAGTTAAGTACAACTCTTGTATGTGATCCATCCGTTGTACCTGTACCAGGGGATGGGACAACGAGAATTGGCTGAAGCTTCTGGTGATGATCAAGAGGCTTCGATGTCAACAAAGCATTTGTTGTGGAAGAATTATTGTACAGAGCTACAGCAGTCGCAACAGGTGCTTTGAAAGTCAATGTACTAAAATTATTAACAGATGGTAGCACTGGATGTCTTAAGGAATTGAGCAAGCGCTTGTACAGGAGTATTCAATCGACGGTTAGTTTGTGGTTTCTGTTTAGAGTATGTTACCTTCATCTCTGAAACCTGTAAATGATGTTGATGTCATTGAGGAAGTGAAGTGTACAGTATACGGTGTAATACCAGGAGGCTGTTCTGTACTAGCAGTAAACACTCCTTGTTTTTTCTTCTTTTCTAAGTTGTTGAACAACTTGTTTTTGCTTTTCACTTAAAGCCGTAGCCGAGTGGTCAGGTGCGTAGGTTCATAAGTACACGTGCCTTGAGTGACCCAGGTTCAAGCCTGTGACTGCTGAATACGGTGCTGTTTCTTGTGTTCTCTCTATTTTGTGAACTCCTCTGACCGTGTGGTCGTCCCCGAGTATAAACAGAAAATTTATTTAATGCCCTAATTTCTGCTTGAAGATCACGAAGTTGTTTCTGAATAGCAGAATCCTGAGGATCGTTGCTCATTTTGGCTAGAACGATTTGGTGGGTTTGTGTAACACCCTTGGGTTGAGCAGAGAGAGCCTGTAAATTCATCTTAATGATATAAATGCTATCCAGTTTGAATAAAATTTACAAATACTTCACGAGGGGGCCAGATGTAGTACGCTAAGAGGCGACGCTCGAACTCTAGAAGAAAGTGCAACGCCCAACAGTCCGAAGCAAGGAAATACGGTAGAACTCAACCTAAATTATGTACTCAAATGAGTTCTTAATCTTTCACTTGTGGAATGAAATGTAATTAAATATGCAAAGCAAATGCATAGCGCACAGAATGCAATAAATAAATTCTAGAATTAACATTTTCGAGTGGGGGATGTACTCAAATGGGACTAGATTTCACGGCGTAATCATGATAAGGTCATGACAGCTGCACTTCATCCCAGTTTCGTGTATACGGAGGACTCTTTGCTGGACAAAATACTCGGGCGACAGAGAGGGGGAAGGATAACCACGCCAAGAGTCGACCAGAGTGTGAAAAACTCAAAAATTGCTCCCTCTTTGCAGGGATTCGAACCTATAACCACAGGCGTAAGTAGGACGTTTGTCCCGCTGTCAAATATCCTAAATACACATTCCGTTTCATTAATTTTTGCCAAATTATAATAAAATTCTTTATTCATAGAAATGTAGGACACGATTCCCGCTACAGGCAACCAGAGGAATCTCACAATTAACTGTACACATTACAATTAAATGTACACATTCAGTACATACAAAAAATACGTGGGCACACAGCAAATACACAGAATACAGAGACAGTGCAATATACGCAGCTAATATTGCATTAAATGGATTCTACAGTTATTGTAATAGATTGATTATACAGAGCTTATATTGCATTAGAGTACATTGATTTTATAGTTCTTATATCAAAGCTGCAACACATTGAGACAGTCTGGAAACTTGCACTGGGAGTTCACTACTTGCGCTGACAATTGCAGGAACACTGAACGCAATTCACTACGGATTTGCGCTTTTCTTCTCTATGGAGGCAGAATTATTATCTTTATTTTTCTCCTAAGAGACATCCGCTTGCAGCTATTAACCAGGGGGTGCACATTCAGGTATACAAATATAAGTTATATACATAATTATCCATTTATAATTTATACAAATCATCGTCTTTATAAATCATACAAATTATACATTGATATGTATTAATTATATTATACATATCATTGCCTTATTTTTACTGGACCACACCTCTGCACCATTATTTTACTGGACCATGAATCTCTGGACCACACATCCAAATCAATGTTTGCGGAGTTCAGCGCGCCGATGATGCTGTTGATGATGCGATGGTGCCGCTTGAAGGTCGAGAGAGAGAGAGAGAGAGAGAGAGCACTGGACGGTTTCTCAGGGCTCTACCAGGGATTTTCCAGCCTACGATTTCCCAGATATTAACGAAGTCGAGAGCAGCGGAGCACGGATTAAGCGCCATTGTGAGCTTCCTCCATATGCCAGGTGCTGGAACGTATTAGATTGTAGGTACAAGGAGTATAGATTTATGCAGATTTTGATGTTGTATAGGGTAGGTAAGCCTAATTGTTGGCCCACTTTAGGACCCAGAATTCTAGACCCCAGAGTATCTTCAGACTGTACATAAAAGCAGAGAGTGTTTAGTGTCAAACGACACCACGGATTCCCCCCCTTTTCCGCGTGCTATACATTGAGGGTGTGAAACAGAACACTGTCAATGCCAGAGGTTTAAAAGTGTATGGATTTTGTACATGTGTATTGTCGTGTACCGTTGTTCCTCTGGTCATTTAGCCGCTGGGCCCCTAATGTGACCCAACGTTGTCCCACTCCACCCCGTGGAGGCAGACCAACTACATCACAATTATAGTTATTTACTCTGGCAGGTCCTGCCACCTAATTTCCTGAGAGTTAATGGCAAGCACCTAAAAAAAAAAAAAAAAAAAAACACGCTATAGATAGGGTCAACCATAACAAAGGGAGTACTAATTGGGCGATTTGATGTTGTTAAATTTTTGGATGTAGGGCTCAGGCAATTTGGAGTTGATTCGGACGCTAGTTGTAGGTTAGAGAAGGGGACGGAGACTGAAGACTGGGGGGGAAAAGACAGAGATACGGGGTCCATGGAGAAGATGACCTCAAGTCAGTGGAGCAGGCCCATGCCCCACCAGACTGAAAAATAGGGGTGGCGAGGGGGGGGGAGGACACCAGGGATAAACTCGCCCTCCCTTCGGGGAGAGGAGGCAAAGGACCACGCAAGGGAGGTGGCTAGGGAGGCCTAATGGCAACAGCTGAGCTGTTGCTGGTGGATTCTGTAACTCCTGGGACGAAGGAAGGAAGAAGGTTTTTTTTTTTTTTTTTTTTTTTCCCTCCTGAGAGGACTGTCATATCCAGGAAGTTTCTTACTTTGATCTTCAATGGGTGGTGTTTGGGAGCCAAACCCGTCCAGCAGTGAAGACAGACTGTGAAAACTCTGTAAAGGCGGAGCAGCGCTGCTCGTCCATTTCGGACGATTATTAGGATATAATCAGATGCTCACAATGCCGGGGATTTTCTTGGATTTTAGTGGCAAACCTTAGCCGGAACTCGTCATATTCATGGCAATCATACATTACGTGATCCCACGTTTCTTCAGCCCCGCAGTGACACAGCGGATCTTTTTCTATGCCTAGGGATGTTTGCTTCGCTTTAAAGGGTCCGTGGCCTGTCAATAGAAATGTAGTATGGAGGCCTGGTGAGTACCAGGGAGGAGGCTTTGGACTTATGGGGTTCACAGAGGGAATGAACTTTTTGATTATCAATCCTTTGTTGGTGGTGTCCCAGGTCCTGTACATAATTTCAGAGATTCTCTTCCTTTCCTGTTTGGGGTTGTTATCAAGGTTAAGAGTGATGCCTGCTGTTTCGGTGGGAATACTCTTCTTCAATCGTGGATACAATCCTCTTCTTATTACCTCTAGGTGTAAGAGTATATATCCAGCTAGCACCTGTAGAGCTGGGGTGATTACTGTACGGAATGCCTTGTTACGGCAAGGAGTATAGAACGCTGTATGGAGTCTAGTTTACGGCGATTTCGGTCGAGGGAGGCCCTAGTATACCATATTGAGGTTCCATAGCAAGCTACTGGGACATAGGAGCACATGTAAGTGTGGTACACCATACTCAGGCTCCATTGCAAGCTATTGGGACATAGGAGCAGCGGACTAAACTTCAATACCATAACTGATGACCCGTGGGCTCACATCTGGTGAGTATGGGCTTGGCAAACCCAGTGGTCCTGAGCTGGATATCATCATTCTTCTCTTTCTTGGTGATACCTTTCTCTCTCTCTCTCTCTCTCTCTCTCTCTCACACACACAGAGGGTAACACGGGAATTTTTTTTTTTTTTTTGGCTGGTGCAGTATAAACCTCAGGCTTCCTTGTACCATATGGCTAATAATAATTAAAAAAAACTAAAATAGTAGAGGGAGGAGAAATTTTCTGACTGTTTTCCTTGTTTCGCTGTACAGAGATCAGGTTTTTCAAACCCCAGAAAGCCCGTAATGCTCTTGAACGCAGTTGCTGGATTTGTTCCTTATATGTTAGGTTTTCGTCCGTTACCACTCCTAGGAATTTTAAGGAATGAGTGGCGACGAGAACATGCCCCGCAATGGAAGGCTACAGAGAGGTTGCTGGAGGTCCAGCAGTCCATTCAGTGTTCAATTCAATTATTATTAAGTAATGGTATAATAGCATCAATATCATGAATCTCTCTTCGTACCTCTCAGTAAGAACTAAAAGAACAGATTTTTCCTTGCTTTTCAGCAGAAATTGCCCTCGTGGACAGCACAGTTGGTAGGATCGCCGTCCATCCCACGCTGGGTGGAAAAGACCCGAGTTCGAATCGACAGGAGGAATTTTTATGGGTCTTTTTCGCAATGTGGCTGAGTTAGTCGGTCTCAGGCGAGGGCATCGTGGTTTTTTCTCCCGGAAACTCCGGTTTTCCGTCTAGCAAACAGAAAATCGACCTCCGAACACACGTAATTTACAGACGGTAGACACAGAGCAACATGACCTTAGTTGTCGATGCTCCTAAAACCCAATGAAAAACAACAAGAACAGCATCAGCAGCAGAAATTATCGCTGAAATCCGAAAAAAAGAACATTTCAGGGCGACACACAATGAAACCCATACGTTATTGTTCAATGAACGCAGAAGCCATTTTGGAAGATGCCGAAGAACCCAAACAAATGCTTAACAAGCAGCAAGGTTACAAATAGCGATGGCACACTTGTAGCCTGCGACAAAACAGAGCAACATGACCTTAGTTGTCGATGCTCCTAAAACCCAATGAAAAACAACAAGAACAGCATCAGCAGCAGAAATTATCGCTGAAATCCGAAAAAAAGAACATTTCAGGGCGACACACAATGAAACCCATACGTTATTGTTCAATGAACGCAGAAGCCATTTTGGAAGATGCCGAAGAACCCAAACAAATGCTTAACAAGCAGCAAGGTTACAAATAGCGATGGCACACTTGTAGCCTGCGACAAAACAGAGCAACATGACCTTAGTTGTCGATGCTCCTAAAACCCAATGAAAAACAACAAGAACAGCATCAGCAGCAGAAATTATCGCTGAAATCCGAAAAAAAGAACATTTCAGGGCGACACACAATGAAACCCATACGTTATTGTTCAATGAACGCAGAAGCCATTTTGGAAGATGCCGAAGAACCCAAACAAATGCTTAACAAGCAGCAAGGTTACAAATAGCGATGGCACACTTGTAGCCTGCGACAAAACAAAGCACATCCTTTTGCGAATCTGTTCTCTTCGTGCTCCGTTTTTTTTCTTTCGTTCTTCTTCTGTGCTCTCTGCTTACGAATTTCTGGTGGTCAAGGATGGCACAATTCGTAGCATCTCAATTGCCACCGACAACGATCTCACTGAAGGAAATTGTCAAAAGATTTCGCTGCTGGCTCCGATAAGATTCCGCTTTTCTGCTCTGCAACAAATGTTTACCACAACAGATGACTTCAAATGTAAATCTGTACGTAACTTTATAGAAGTTTAATCGGGTTTTTGTTATGGTTTTTTTTTTTAATATTTGGGGGTGGGGGCACAGCTCTCACGACGTACTGTTTTCATACGCGTGGGGAATGAGAATCTATTGCAAAATTGCATCGATGGTTTCGATGGGTAGAGCAGTGTGAATGGGGTTAGAAATCAACTTGTGTACAGCGAATGCGCTAGCAGGATTCCACGTTTCGTAGATACTTTCACTAAGATTAATAAATGGAATTAAATTGTTTACGTCGAGTACATACGTACATTAGATCACACGGAAACGCAGTTAACCAAGAGGGGAAAAATGGTCAAAAAGTGTTATTGAAAAGGGAAAAAGAAGTGGCAGTTGGACGTAGGTGAAGGGCCTGAGAGGGGTGAGTAACGCAGTTAAGAAGAGGTGCTTCCAGCCATGCGGCCATCCACATGCGAGGATTGTGTTCGGTGACGCGAGAGATCGGTGGGCCTCAATCCTAGCACCAAAAGATCGCTTAAACTCGTTCTCTTTTTGGGGGTTGCGCGTTGTTCAGCTGCGAGGAGTGACTTCGTTTCAGCTGGGACCAACGATTGTGTCTAGGGACAGATCCGACTTTTGTGCTCCCTTCGAGCAATTGTCCCGAGGAGAGGAACAAAATTTGGGGGAGGGGGGAAGACAGAGAGAGAGGAGCGAACATTGCAGAAAGCAAATATAAGTGCACATAAAAAAAAGAGTGTTCTTTGGCAGCACGCTCAAGTAACGCACCCAAGTCGACACAGAGTGCAGCAGTTCAAAAATACTAATCCTCTCTCTCTCTCTCTCTCTCTCTCTCAACATTGCAGATATCCGTCGAGACTTCGCTTTGGGGAGACGTCGCCCGTCAGAAACGCACTGCAGGCGTAGATCTCCCACCCACCCACCTCCCTGTCTCAGTTTCAGCCGTCAAATGATACTGCGCCAGAGAGACGTCTTTGAGCGGAATCTCGCGGTCAACGTCCTGTTCGGATGCAGTTTCATCCGACTGGCTGACCTCTTGTGTGTGTGTGTGTGGTGACAGGGTTCTCTCGCAGCATCATTACGAAGTTTCACGACCGCCAAAGTGACAACCAGATAGCCGATTAGAAGGTGGCGAGAACAGTAAATCGTTTCGCGTTTTTTCGAACTGCTGTACATCTCGGTGGGGGCGGATAATTTCATCCAAATGGATCGAAGGGCTTTTACTATCGCTCACGTTTCCCTTCGTCCAATTCATCTTGTTAAGCCGTAAATCGAGCGTTCGTTTGATGCCAAAATCAACTGGAACGTTTCGCCAAGTTTCAGAAGACCCTGGGTGCTCGTCTTCTGTCTTCTGTCCAGGTGACTGGTGCTTCTGGGTAGCCACTGCACAACAACAGAACACGCTGTAACCCTTCACTTACAAATACTACCATCACAAAACTTTCTGGCGACAAACTGACTTAAAATAAACAAATGAAATCTACCTAAAATACTAAAACAGAGATAAAAAATAAAGGGGTTAAAATACAATAAAATATACGGTAGCCTTCGAGACGAGGTGTCTCTTCATCAGCTTAGTCGGTGAACGGTCTTAACTACGGGAAAATTACGCAGGAACTGAGTTCAACACAAATGAGTGGGTCGGGCAAATTCTGAGAAGGGGAGCAGCATTGCGAGCATAAGAGCGATGGAAGGGGATATGCCCCCTTAACCAAATATTTGAAATTAAGGAAAAAGAACGTAGCAAGCGTTAAAAAAAAAAAAAAAAAAAACTCAAAGCCTCCTCGCAATGCCCCTCACCCCTTACGATGATACCTAGACCTAGTCACTCTCCCCTTACGATGATACCCGAATACGCCACTGGATGGGTGAAATGCGTACTCGTTTTGTTGAAGGCCAAATATAGCAAAGCTTTTCGATGGGCAAAGGAAACCCGAAAATTCAGGGATTAACCGGGGAGGGACAGAGAAAAGGAACGTGATTTCATATATACAAGGGGTGTCCGAATCAAAGGGGGTGAGAGAGGGAGAGTGCAGGAGTCGTGTATGGTATGTATGAGCAGAGAAATTTTTTGGTGGGGAGTCGTGCGTAGGTCAGTGGTGTAGAGTTTAGCGGAGTGTGAAGAAAGCGGATCGATATTTTGGGAAGTGGGGTCGAAAAGTCACGGTGCAAAGGTGTCCGAAAAATTGTGAGGAACACTTAGAAGCGCGATAGTATCCGAGTCAAGTTGGAGGTCTGGAGAAAAGCGGGAAAGGCCCCGGAGAATCCAGAATGGAAACAACTCTCGTTAAGCAGGTGGCCCGACCTGACGGAAACCGGAAGTTCCAATTTTCCGTATAAAGTTTCTTCTCCAAAAATATGTCCGCGGGAGCAGAATTAAGCGTTTAATGGACGTCCCCAGAGGGCAATCGGTGTTCCATTACGTTTTATTGAAGTTAACTGCAGAGGATAATTGTCTGAACTGTGTACGAGATGCGCGTCAGTTGAGGTCGTAAGGGCTTTTCATCCCAACATTTCAAATATAAATACAGTTAAGTTCAGCGGAGTGCGCGAGCAACATTTTGTTATCAACGCTTTCATCTTACGATGTTTCGCGTTATGCGAGGAAGGGCGTAGAAATTCGTGTCCGAACACGTGGTATTAAACTTTTCGGCAACTGCGCGTGATTAGGAATTAAGTTACGTGTTTCGAGCGAGTCGCCTCACCCTACTCTGTTTTCGTATCGAACTGGAACTTCTTCGGCAGTCGCGGGCCCTAATTAAACACGAACCTACAGTAGGAGAGTAGCCTTCGCGCTGAAATTAGTGTGACGGGAATTAAATAGAAAACAAAGCCCACGACGCGCACACACCTGCACTACTTTCATACGCGGTGGTGCCTTTCTTCCCAGAGACACGAGGCGCAGTTGAACTGACGTTGTAGGGACCGCCCTTTACAGAAACACAACAACAGCAACAACCAGTGAATACGATTCAGATCGCTTGAAAAGAACCTTTCAGTCGCCGAATGGCGAGAACTCAAAGAAATCAATGCAGAGGGCGGAACTGATTCGTGAGTAAAAAAAAATAATCGACAGAGAAAATGCGTTTCGTAGTTTTCGCATATTTATCTCGGAACACCCCTTTCCCCGAAGTCCATCGAGGAACCCCCCCCCCCACCTTTTGAAGAAACGGAAAGAATAATCGTGTGTCGCAGGCCACACCACTCTCACTCGACGCATTCTGTTAGCAGATCGCCGGCCATCTGTCTCTCTGCATAAAAGAAAGAAGAAGGAGAAAGGTCGAGTAGCGAGAAACCCGCGAGGCATAGCCGTTGTTGTTCTTGGGCCTCTCACAACAGACACGGCTCGAGCCCGAATGCCCGTCCAGTACTGTTCTCGTGCATCCGACAGCGTTCCAGTTGAATGACCTCGGCAGGAGTGAGTGCATCGGCCTCCACATCGACACAGGGCGACCGACGCCCTTTTCAGGCGAGGGGAGGGGAGAACACAGGCCGGTCATTTATACCGCGAGTTAAGCCCCGCTTATGCTAAAGGGAATCTCGAAGGAGCCCGGATGGTGCAGTTTCGTGGAACGAGTCGGGCTAGCAAAGACGTTCTGCTGAAAACGTCTAAATGTATTTTAGGTCATGTGTGCCGCCGTTTTCGATGCGAAAATTGGACTTCCCTCGTTGACCCTGTCGCTGGCGAATGAATACCGAAGTCCCTCAACTGAAACTGCTGTTGGGGAAGACAGGAGTTGCGTTCAATCTCCAAATGAGATCATCCGCATCCTCCCCGTGGATTGGAAACGACATTGAACGACAACGAGGACATGTGTTAATGTGTCCACTGTACTCGGAACACAGACGACGTCTTGTAAGTAGGGTCCCTAACCTATCGGTGGATAATGTTCATATCTTTCTAGATCTTCCAGATCTTCTCAACGTCAGTTTTTCAGAAGAGAACTAAACTCAGGAATCACCTCGGTAATCGATTGGTAATCGAATTGGTGTACAAGATGCATTCGCTGCATTTCGATGAACAAAATGGCGGCATAGTTATAAAGAAGGCAGATATCACGAAAACAATGTACATAATAGAAATATCGATACCTCGCGATACTTGGGGGGGGGGGGCTACTCTTAAATTCATTAAGGATAGACAGGATAGGAAGGAAGCTGGAATTATACTGTTAATTAAGAAAAACATAAAATCAAAAGAAGTGCATCAAGTTGATACAGATGCACGGCTGAGTCACTTTGGTGTGACATAAGCCCTGCGGAAGCAAAAATAAGAGTAGGAGTGTGTTATAGGCCTAATGACTCGAATGAGTACAATGAACAATTGTACAGAGAAAGTGAGTGGGCTAGTAAATCGGAATGTCTTATAATGGGGGATTTTAAACTCTCAGATATTGACTGGAATTTGTGGGTTGGTCACTCACACACTAGTCAGACTTTTGTGGAGTTATTGGATGATTGTTTTCTGCAGCAGCATGTTCGAGAGGCAACCAGAGAAAGTAATACTCTTGATATGGTCATCAGCAGTGATCATTCGTGTATTAAGAATTTGCAGATAAAGGAACCACTAGGTGGCAGTGATCACAGTGTGCTGAAGTGGGATTTACTCAAAGAGGTAACTACCATTAGGGGTAAAGGGAAGGGTTATTGCTTCCGTAAAGGCGACTACGATGGACTGAGAAAGTATTTAAATTCTATACAGTGGGACCAACTGATGATGTTACCAACAGCAAATTCAAAATGGAAAGCATTCAAGGAATTAATCGTGGAACCTACTAAACGTTTCATATCTATTAATTTGTTTTGTTTTGTTTTTTTTAGGAGCATTAGCAACTAAGGCCATATTGCTCCGGGATATGCGGTGGTCATTCCCTAACCTTTCCGCATCCTCCGTATCTGGTGGTCACGATCTCGAACCCCGGTCTAATCAAGAAGCGCGTGCTACGCACTGCTGCTCCTTCCCAACTGGCTACTCAGGTGCCCCATATATATTAAGAAATATTGTTCAAGGTTTAGGCCAAAATGGATGTCAGATGAACTAATGAGACTCGTAACAGAGAAGAAAAATGCATGGGATGCATATAAATTATCAAACGACTCAGAAGCCTGTAGCAGATATAAGCTAGTCTGTAATCAGGTCACAAAGGAGGTTCGGCAGGCGAGGGCAGATTACGAGAAATCTTTGGCAAGGGATGCTAAGAAAAACAGCAAGGATTTCTTTACTTATATAAACACTAAAAGGAAGGGGATGAATATGATTGGTCCACTTGACATCGATGGTTCGACTGTTGATGATCCTGCTCAGATAGCAAACAAACTGAATGAGTATTTTGCATCTACATTCACACGTGAGGAATTATTACAGTTTGAAAATGGCAGAAGGTTATCAAATTGTAGAAGGATACTTAATGATTTTGTAATAACTGAGAGCAATGTGGAGGAGAAATTGTTGAAGTTAAACATAAGAAAAGCACCTGGGGTGGATGGGATCTATCCAGTTATTTTAAAGGAGGCGGCAAAGCAACTAAGCAAACCCTTAGCCATAATTATGAGAGCATCCTTGGACTCAGGGGAGGTTCCCACGGACCGGAGATGTGCAAATGTATCCCCAATTCACAAAGAGGGATCGAAGGGTGACACGAGTAATCACAGACCAGTTAGTTTAACTTCTGTTCCAGGAAAATTAATGGATTCACTGGTTAAAGAAGCACTGCAGGATCATCTCGACAAGAGAGCAGTAGTACTTCAGACACGGCCTGGGTCTGTTATGGGGAAGTCTTGTCTGACCAATTTGATTGGATACTATGATGTAGTCACAAAGGAACTGGATGCAAAAAATAATTTTGATATCATACATTTGGATTTGAGGAAAGCTTCTGATACTGTTGCACGTGGATACTGCTGCTATACAAATTGGAGCAGAATGGCATTAAGGGAAGTTGCTACAATGGAAAAAAGGATGGTTGAGTGGAAGAAGACAGAAATGGTAATCAATGGGGGCAGCTCTTCGTGGACTAATTTTATTAGTGGAGTCCCACAGGGTTCGGTGTTGGGTCCACTGTTTTGTATATTTATCAATGATATTGATGAAAGTATATCAGGCTTAATGTCGAAGTTTGCAGATGATACAAAGGTTGGCAGGGTTGTTAATGATAGTAATGGCAGTGTGCTACTTCAACACGATCTAGAAAATTTGAGCAGATGGGCTGAGAGGTGGCAACTGAAGTTTAACATTGACAAATGCAAAGTACTGCATATGGGCAGCAGTAACCCCAGATGTGTGGTACAATAATTAGGGTGGTAGAAAATGAAAAAGACCTGGGAGTAATTATGCAGTCAGATATGAAGTTTTCTGAACAATGCAGACAGGCTGGAAGAGCAGGTCACGGGGTTTTGTCTATAATATACAGGAATTTTCCTAGCAAGGAAAAGGAGGTGATTGTTCCTCTGTATAAGGCAATGGTCAGGCCACGCCTTGAGTACTACATACAGGTCTGGAGGCCTCATTTTAGGAAGGATGTGGATTTGCTTGAACATGTACAGAGAAGGGCAACAAGATTGGTGAGGGGAATGAAGGGATCCTCTTACCAAGAGAGGCTTAAGTTCTGCAAATTGCAGTGGCTGGAGACTAGGCATCTGCGCGGTGATCTGATTGAGGTGTTGAATGGGTTGAGCACGCTGAATTCTGATGGGATCCTTCCACTTGTTCAGATTACGAACCTAAGGGGGCATAAATTCAAATTGAGAAAAGACAGCTATAGAATAGATGTGCGGAAATTTGCCTTTAGCCAGCGGGTGGTTAATTGCTGGAACAAACTTCCATCTGTCGTTGTGGAAGTCGATAGGTTAAATAAATTTAAGGAGGAACTGGACAAACGTTTAGAGGGAATGGTTGTGTGAATTTTTTTTTTTTTTTTCCTTTTTTGACTGATGCTACAAACATAAGCTCTTGCTTTCTCGCATCACATGCCATGATTACTATTATTTGAATCTTGTAACGTCCTGCTTGTTGGACTCTGGAATTAGATACTATACTGATTCGATATCACATAGCCCAATATAAAAGTCAAACTACATGCTCAAAACTCCAATTTTGGATTAGATTATATAAATCGTGCCGTGACAGTCTCATTGCTCTGTTCAGGACTGTTCAGGACTCTTCTGTGGCAGTGGTCTCTTGTATGGTTGATATTCCAAGTTGAGTAACGTCGTTTTGGACCAGATAATATTAGTGGGATTTGACAGTCTCATTGTGGCTGTTCATAGCAATCATCACCATTAAATTTTTGATCAAATCTTCCTGAATTTGATTGCGTGGCAATCACTGCTTTGTACAGAAACAGTCTCATTGCTGCTGTTGTTTCCCTGTTGACGCTGCTGGCTTTTTCATCAGCTCCCAGTAGTACGCCTCTTCTCGAAGAAGATTGTAAAGACGCATTTCATTGCTGCGTATCTTGGAGCGGAAGGGACGAATATGAACGTGCTTCGTGTGGCAGTAGTCTCATTGTGACTACTTGCCACCGGCTATCCTTTGAAATGCTTTTGTATGTAGTTAAAGTTTTAACTTTTAAATTTCCTTCCGTTGTAATGTCTAAAAGTTAAATTCAGTAAAGTAAAATATCAAAATTTCTGAATAAAATAATTACTAAGTTAATTTACACAGTTTTTTTTTCCTTTTTTGCTGGCTCCTGGTTTGGGCAACCTAGGAGCGGGATGCTGGCGCCCACATGTATTGCACTATCTGCGGTGGGTGTGAGATTTTGTGGGTTTCAGCACTACAGCTGACAGTGAACCCAGACGCACACACGAGCGCCAACACGTTTTCGGGCCCCTAGCCATATAAATGCGCATAACGCAGAGATTACAAGCAAGATGGTCACCATGCGTAACGTCAGCACTTTTGTACAACTTCTGACTGGGAGTTCAGATGCCACTCAATTTGATAATCTTTTGTTCAGGCCATGCCCTAGGACTCGGCTGTACTACCCTCAGTCTCCGAAAGCGCTCTCCACCACACGGAGGGATTAAGGCGGGCGGATGTTTCCTGCCAATACTCTGGAGCTCTTTAGAGACTGTTGCTTGCATCGAGTGAATGACCGTTCATGTTTTTATTCTTATTAAAAGACGAAATGCACAAGGTATAATTTCTTATGGATTTCGTAATTAACTGTATCATATCGGTGTTGTTTACCCATAAATGTGAACTACGTATTAAGATAAATTAAAAGGGATCATTTTGATAAATAAATTTTCTGTTTATACTTCGGGACGACCAAACGGTCAGAGGAGTTCACAAGTTAGACAGAATATAAGAAACAGCACCGTATTCAGCAGTCACGGGCTTGAACCCGGGTCACTCAAGGCACGTGTACTTATGCACCCGCGCGCCTGACCACTAGGCTACGGCGGCCTTATAGTATCTCATCTTGTGGGTGCTTTCGCAACGAGATACAAGATATTGCACTACTCCGAATTAAAAGTTCAATGAATTGAAGAATGTGTCTTGTCGTATTTTATATTAACAAATAATGAATTTTAAATTTAAAACTTTTTTTTTTCTTTCTCAGATGTCTGACAGAAGGAAACGACTCTCTGGTTATGAATACAGAAAAGGAAGGAAAAAAAAAAAAAAGAAGTTCGATTACCAGGTTTCTGGACATCCAGCCACAGCCGGTCCATCAACTTCGATTTCTTCTAGCTTTACTACTATTGATGAAGAAACTGAAACACGTCAATTATCATCCGTCCAAGATGTTGACATTCCAATTCAGCAAGAAAAACTCCAGGTGCAAGCGAAGCAAATTCGAATGAAGAGGAAAGTGAAGATCACAAGAGTGGTATAAAAGAGCAACCAATTTTACGTAGTGATCCCGGTAAATGGCCACAAATTTTAAATAATGAAATAAAAATGATGTTAGTTGAAAACAAATCAGAACAATTAAAAAAAATTGATTTTCCAAAGATAAGGATAATAATAGAAGCAGCTTTTCTATTGAATATTACGCTAAAAAATTACAGAACGGTGAATCACTTTCGCATAATTGGTTGCTGGATTTGATTTCGCAAAATGCTGTCTTTTGTTATAATTATAAATTATTTTAAATATTCAGTTCCACTTGTAAACGGTGGATTCAAAGATTGGAAACATTTAACGAGACAGTTGAATATTCACGAAAAAGCAATGCGCACGCCGAATGCACTAACAAATTAATTAATTTGCGTAAAACTTAGAATTACAAAATACAGTAGATGCACATAATCAGAGTCTGATAAATTAAGATGGCAATCAGAATCAGTTTTTTGCATTCAATATTTGGCCAAACAAAATTTGGCTTTAAGGGGTACCATAACAATAACGGAAACTTTCTTCAACTGATATAAATGATTGCCAAATTTGATTCCACTTTATCGGAACACTTCCAACGTATTCGGATTGATAAACTTCACATGCCACATTCGAGAGACAAAATTCAAAATGATATTTTAAATATAATAGGAAATAGTATAAGAGAAAAAAAAATTTAGATAAGTTACAGGAACCTAAATATTATTCTTTCATTTTAGATTGTACACCCGATGCCAGTCATCAGGAACAATTTTAAGATTTGTAATTTATGATGAAACACAAAAATTGAAATTGGAGAACTTTTTTTAGGTTTCTGTGAAATTGAAAATACGACTGGTAGTGGACTAACTACATTCGTTTTAGAATTTTTGGAAAAATATTACATTAATATTCGTGGGCAACGACAACGGGGCCAATATGAAAGGAAACATAACGGTGTTCAGGAAAAAAAAATTTAGATATAAATCCCTGAGCATTTTTCGTACCTTGTGCCGCACGTACTTTGAATTTAGTGGCGAATGATGGGACAAAAATATCTTTTGAGACAACTGATTTTTTTTGGAATTAAACGGGAACTTTATAATTGTTTTCTAGTAGTACTAAACGGTGAGCAAAATTAAAAAATAAAGTTTCAAATCTTTCGCCGAAACCTTTATCAGACACGCGTTGGGAAAGTCGAATTGACGCAATAAAACCTCCAGTGTACAATCAACAACAAATTGATCGCGATTAGAAATTCGATTTAAAAACAAATATCAGTCTCAGTCATTGCGAAATAAAATTAGATCTTTTAAATTCGCGCGCTCTCTAATATTATTTGGTTTCACATTTCATCTAATGTAAATTTGTAAATTTTGTAAGCAAATTATTACAAAATATACAGACGGATATATTAACATCACTAACGCATTTAAAAAAAAATTAAAGGAAACGATTATAAACTTTAGAACAGATGAGCATTTTGTAGGTGTACTTAAAAGAAAAAAAAAAAAAAGCAGCAAAAATTGACACCGATTTTCCGAAAGAAAAAACTTAACTTAAAATACGATTTGATTATGAATCTGGAAACGAATTTGTGCCAACACCAACACATAATTTTAAAATAAACTTCTTTTTTGCAATTTAGACACTTCAAGAGACGCAATAGATGAACGTTTTGAACAGCTCGAGGTTTATAATAACAATTTTAATTTTTTGCGATGTTTTAGCGAGCTAAGTAAAATGCGGAAAGATGAAATTTGAAAACGTTGTTCAGATTTAGAATTGCAGTGTCAGATGCCACCAGTGAGGAATGTCCGAAAGATCTTGTTGCTGTTGATCTCGCAAATTTTATGTCCATCAATCAGACTCCATAAGAAATTTTTTATCCATAGAAAATGATATTTGTCATTCATTAGTTATAAAAAAAATATTATGTCTGATTTTGCTACAGCCAAAGCTGTAGCAAGTTAAATTTATAATGTTTCGTTGTTTTATTATTATTATTTTAAGTTTATATATAGTTTTATTTTATTGCCCGCAGCCAAAGCAAAATAAATGTATTTTCGATTTTTTTTATTTTATTTTTACCATAATATGTTATTTCGTGTTTAAAAAATAAAATTTTATATTATTTTGGAAATATATATATTTTTTAAATTCCCAAAAAAATGACTCTGGGGAAGGGCGCAATAAGAAGTTTGCACCAGGGCGGCTATATAGCCTGGCGCGGCTCTGATTTGCACAATATGTCGGGAACTCTTCATCGGGAGACGGACCTATCCGCAACCTTAAAAGTGTCAAAACTGCCACAAAAACAACCCACCACCACCACTTACAAACTTATGTGACCACAACTACCCTTGATGAGACGCAATGATTAGAACTACCCAGGGGCGGCTCGTGACTCTGATGTACGGCCTCTAACCCTATCAGCGCTCAACCCTACCGCTTTTTTTATTTTAAGGTCCTAGCCACTGAAATCTCAGGAAACTAGGTGGCAGGACCTGCCAGACTAAATAATTATAATACTGGTGTCTGCCTCCAAGGGGCCAAGTGTGGACCCCAACGGCTAAATGGCCAGATGAACAATGGTACACGACAGTACACATGTACAATATCGATACAACTTTTAAATCTCTGGCCTTTACAGTGTACTGTAACACACGACCGTGTACACCACGACACGGGGGATGGGGGAACCCCTGGTGCCATCCGACCCTAAACACACTTTACTTTATTCTTGTTTTTGAAAAACAATAAGAGAAGTTTACCTGAATATAGTACGTAGAACACTTCCGTACGATACTCTCCAGAAATTAAAACGAAAAACTTACATCAGAGTAAGAAATAATTAAAAATGGTTAAATTGATTTTTAATTATTTCTTACTCTAATGTAAGATTTTCGATTTTTCCGTTTTAATTTCTGGAGAGTATCGTACGGAAGTGTTCTCCGTATTATGTCGAGGTAACCTTCTCTATTCTTTTACAAATATCTTATTCTTAATCTTATTCTTTTACAAATATTGATATCAAAACGTAGAACGCATTGAGCTTTACAGCTCTGCTTCAAACTATCTACTGTTGCTTGCACGTCCTGCTAGGAGTGCAGTCAATAAACGTGACGAGTTTGAAGTAGTGGTCAAGTGATCGGAGTGTGGACATTGCGGGGATGTCAGAAACACGACACCACTCAGAAATACGGAATGCACAATTGGAATTCGTCAAATGCAACTTGTACGTACACGTTGTATTCATTTACGTGTACTCTCTGTACAGGATATGTAAACGAGTGTGTGTTCTCTCTCTCTCTCTCTCTCTCTCTACTCAGCTCTTCACGATTGCCTTCAGTTGCGTCAATGTCATCTGTGTTGTCGCATCTCTACACAGTCACTGTTGCGTTGTATTAAGAAAATTTCCCTTTGTACTGCGGTGAGACCTCACGCAATGTCAGCCGCATCCACAGAGAGAGAGAGAGAGAGAGAGAGAGAGAGAGAGAGAGAGAGAGAGAGAGAGAGAGAGAGAGAGAGAGACAACATTGCCGTATTCAGTGGTCACTACCAAATACTCAAAGCGCTTGTTCTTCTGTACTCTTGCGCTTCACTGTGGCTGGCCACTTGGCATCCATTAAGCAAAAAATCATCTGGAAATTTGACGGTTGATTCTTTTCCTTGTAAGGAGATCTGCAACATTTACTCTTTCAAAGATTGATTGCTCCTCTGCCCACTACGAGGAAAAAAAAAAAAAAAAAAACTGAAAGGAAGATGGCTTAATAGGAGAGAATAGGTAAAGTACAGTTCGGATCACATTACGATTGACTAGTACCCCCATGTGGTGCTGTTTTCATTATTCGCAGAGAGCTAAAACCAGAACATCAAATCTTCTGTGGAGAGCGAAAACCTGAACATAAGTCTAACTTCAGTAGCAGGGAAAATCAAGGATGGAATTCGGGATCATTTAGATAGAAATGGAATTGTGAAGGATACTCAGCATGGTTTTGTAAAGGCAAAATCATGTTTAACTAATCTGGTTAGCTATTTTGACTGAAAAGCTGGATTTAAGGAATAATTCGACATTATTTGGATTTAAACAAAGCATTTGACTCAGTCCAACAAGAGCGGTTACTTTATAAGCGGAAACAGGTTGGAATCACAGAAACAATCCATAGATGGATAGCTGGATGGCTTCAGGGCAGGAGACAGAGGGTTCTGATAAATGGTTATTCATCAGATGGGGTTAATGTTAGAAGTGAGGTCCCCCAAGGGTCAGCATTAGAACCACCGTTGTTTTTGATTTTCATAAATAACACTGATGAAGGGATAGAAGACGTGATGTCTAAATTTGCAGATGATGTAAAGATTGGTAGAGTAGTTAATGATCACCGCCAAGCAGAGCTTCAGAGTGACCTACACAGACTTCAGGGGCGGTCAGAAAAATGACAGATATCCTTTAGTCTAGCAGAGTGTAAGGTATTACACATGGGGGCAGGCAGTAACCCCAAAATAAATTATACACTTGGTAGAGTTGAACTAAACCCAGCAGTGGAGGAAAGGGACTTGGGTGTTACGATACGGTTAGACATGAAGTTCTCCGAGCATTGTAGACTGATTGCAAGGAAGGCCCGTGGTGTCCTATCGATGATTTGTCGAACAATTGCTAGTAGAAATAGGACGTCATAATCTCATTATATGATACCATACTTCGAATATTGTGTTCAAGTATGGAGACCCGCACCTAAAGAAAGACATTATTCTTCTTGAAAGCGTCCAAAGATGGATAACTCGCCGGTGAGATTGGCAAAAAGGTGTCCATATGAGGAAAGACTTCGGTTGCAGAGCTTGGAAACCAGGCACCTTAGAGAACACTTGATTGAGGTGGGCGCCACCGTAGCCAGGTGGGAAGGAGCAGCAGTGCGTAGCACACGCTTCTTGATTAGACCGGGGTTCCAGCCCATGCCCATCAAATACGAAGGATGCGGAAAGGTCAGGGAATGAGCACCGCATATCCCCGGAGCAATATGGCCTTAGTTGCTAATGCTCCTAAAAACTAAATAACTCATCTGATTGAGGTGTTTAAGGCTCTGAGAGGCAAAAGTAAAATAAATGAGGACGAAATTTTCACAGTTATAAATGATTCTAGAAATAGGGGCCATAATTTCAACATACGGGGGAGATGTTTAGACTGGATTGCAGCAAGTTTTCTTTTAGCCAGAGAGTTATAAATTACTGGAATAAGTTGCCTACATGGGTGGTAGAGGCTGACAGTTTGGGGAAATTTCCTATGCGTTTCCCTCATAGGATGATAGGTTTAATTTCATTTTGTTTTATTAATTATTATTTGTTTTTTTCGTTTATCATTGTTTTATTCGGGGTTTTTTTTTTTTTTTTTGCTCGCTACTAATAAAAGCACGAGCTGAAATGGTTACAAATGCTCCGTGTGTCGAGAACATCAGTGGTGGCCAGCGAAGAGAAATGGGGACACACGGAGCTCCTTGACGAACACTGAGTACCCGAATGGAATGTTTCTATTAAACACAATACGCGTTAATATTAATACGTAATATTTAATATATAAAATACATATTAACATTAAATGCACATATTCTTACTCTTTTAAATACATTTAATAAGCTGAAGATTACTTCAGAGAAATTGTGCAACGACACAGTTTGCAGGAAGATAATAAGAGCAGACACGTATCGTTTTATTGCCAATTTAGAGCGAGGACAGCGCTACTTTTCCAGATACCTTCGTTATTAATTAACAAAGATTACATTTTGCACAGAACACTCACGCGCCATAGACTTGGTGTCTCAACCGAGAAGAATTGTGATCGTAGTAATCTTTACTTTTTAATCTCGGGGTTTCTCTGTACTCGGATAATCGCGATCCACGAATTTTAATTTGCACCGAGAATGAAGAGAAGCACGGGGCTATTTCAATTAAATGGAAACACTTATATATTACGAGTTTTATTCAAACCGTTAAGGGGTTGTGTGATCAGCTCATTCCGGATCTCTTTGGCAGTTTTAAAAACGTTTATTGAAGTTTTTTGTAACCGGCTTTCGCTGCAGGCAATCAGTACCTCTACTGATTGAGTCATTTCTTTTCATTCTCCACCGTATTTAGCAACAAAATTATAATTCAACATGGCGAAGACACGAAAGTGAGAGCGTTGTAAGGCGTGCACCGAAACCACCTCCATTGAGTACAAACGACAGATCTAAGCTATTTCGACAGCGTGCGATGGAGTTGAACAGAGAAGCCGGTGAAGGTCCATCCACGTCTTCAGAGCCTTACATTTCCCCAGAAATGGTAGAAGTGAATTTGGAAGGAGTCGTGGAAGTTGATATTGCAAAGGAAAACGATGAACTCGAAGCCCAGTCTTAAACGAAGAAGACAAAACGGACTGCCAGAAGCACTCCATGAAATCGTTCAACAAGTAATCCACAGCCGGAACAGCAACAGGATTTTAAGAAACACCGAATCATCCACGCGCGTTTTAAACGTACATTTGTGGATAATGATTTCGGTTCAGTCTGTTCCGTGCGTGATCGGCTTTGGTTCAAGAACGATGTGAAGATTGTAGCAGCTGGAGACTTCTTCAAACGGCATTTCCAAATGAGGATGTAAGTCAGCCTGTTGTGGCTCTCTCAACAGCAAAGTGATTTCAGCTCTATCGAAGTCCAATGGTTTTAAATATCATCCGATGCCACAGCACTTGCCGAAACTAGATTTCTTAAGGGAACGTCTCATGTCTCCGAGGCTCCCATTCACGAAGTTTCGTCACCTGCGGCATTCATACGATCAAACGTCATCCTGGGTCAAGTGATAAATGTTCGCCCAAAGAAGTTTCCCTTAACTTCCACTATGCGTGCTCGGAACACACAATTTTTTTTTTATTTTGCTATTTATGCACCGGCCTGAATCGCGCTTGTTTTAATATATTTATATGTAATTTGATTTCCTGTAAAATTTTGCGCTTCAGCCTAATTTGCATCATTATATATAAGTTTAATAAAATATATATATTTATTTCGCACTTTCCACTCTGGTACATTGAATGCTGTCATCAAATCCTGACAGTTCGCGTTGGCCCGTTTAATTATTATACACTAATCGCATTTGCCAATTCTGTACCATTATGGTTCTAGTTCTGTACATCACGTGCTTCGAATGTAGCGAATACGTTACGCAGACAACCTTTCGGGGATAGCGGATAAATCCCCGTATTCTGTTGTTTAAAAATCGTAAAAGAAATTTTCCAACGTCGCGAAAAAGGAAACAATGACCATTTTCTGATTCGTTCACTTTTCCGATTTTTAAACGATGGCATGGGGGGGGATATACCCGCAATCCACGAAGTTGCGCGGATAACATTTCACTATAATTCGACGAAAGAGAATAACGCGTTCAATCGGCTTTAAACCGTTGGTTTTTGCAGAAATAACTTGGAAATTTAAGGATTTACCGTATCAGAGGGATAAAAGTCAGAAATAAGGTGGGAAGTGTTGACATTTCGAGTTTTTGCCAACGCAGACTGCATTCGTAAAAATCCGCAATGTTAATCCTGCGATTCACGAAGCGCTTTGGTAAAAGTCCAAATTTTCGGGTTTTGCAGCGAATGCACTGAGTAACCAATGAATTATGACCACCTACCTAAGTTGAGCCACCGTTCGACGGATAACAGCCGCTACTCGTTTAAGCATTCACTCCGCTAGATGTCCGAAGAGGTTCGGAGGGATCTGCGGCCAGGCTGCCTGCAACAGTGTCGGAATGGAGATGACGATCGCGTGTCCACACGCCTCACTATCCGTTCCACACGTGCTCAATTGGATTGAGGTCGGTCGACTTGGAGGCCAATCAAGACGGTGATATCTTCGTTGTGTTTCTCGAACCACCCGTGCACAGTAGGGGCCCGATGATGCGGCGCATTACCGTCTCCGAAGATCTCGTTTCTGTCCCTCAGAAAAAGCAACGTGACAGTGCGCACATGGTCTCCTAAGAGCTGCCAATAGTCAAACGTTAGTCCAGACGTACGAGGGGTCCCAGTTCTTGCCAGAAAAACGTGCCTCGTGTTAAACAACTACCACCTGCCTGGACAGCGGTCACCATGCAAGGCGAGTCCGTACTCGTGTTCCTCGCGCCACACACGAAGGCATCCGCGGGCGTGTTGCGCCAAGTATTTGGACTCGTCCTACTCGTTTCAACCTTCCCGTGTCAAATCGGCGTGTGGTTGATGCTACAGCATTCGCCATCGTCGATGAGGAGGAGGAGGAGAGGGCGTCTTTTGGATAGTCTGCTGAGGAAACGCATAAGTGCGAGTATGCGGCCTCCAGTCGTGCCAATTTAAAACTCCTCGATGTCTTTACTGCGTCCATAACTGCTACTTGATCACTTTGACTCGCACCACACGCAAATCACCGTGTCTTGTTCGTACGACTTTTTATACCGCGAGTTATGCGGCATAGTCCATTACGGATGGGGTGGTCGCAATTCAGTGTACGTTTCTCTAGGATCTAAGCATATTCCCCTCCACCCTCGTGTGCCGGCTCTGTCCTGGACTTCCATCATTGGAATAAAGTGATTATTAATAATAGTAATAATGTTTACGAGTGTAGTTAACGCCTACGCGTACAGCGAAGCTTATCTTTCCCACCCGACTTGTGTCACGTTCGCCAAGTGCTGTTCGAGGACTGTCCTTCACTTCCTCTCGTGTCCAAATTATCTATGGGTCGAACAATAGCGTTGTTCATCTTTTAGCAGGAACCATTTAATAGAGTAAATAAACAAATAAAAGTGTAATGAATTAGGGTCACCACTCTGCAAAATGAACATTCGAATATGACAGTGACGCACGCTTACTGCGGTCTAGCCAAATTTATCCCTTATGCATTTTTTTCTTTTTTTTTTTAAACGCGGAATCGGGGAATTTCAACGTCCCGAAAGGCCTCTGTGAACGCCAGAATAACGAGCCAAAAATCGGGCCACGCAGTTGACACGCGGTTTTACCTGGCGCTTTCAGAAGCCTCAGGTGGTATCGGCGAACTGCGCGAACAAGCGACGTGTCTGACGGGAATATCGGTTTCGACTTAGGAAAGTCGAAATCCTTTCTTTTCTTTTATCAAAAGAAAAATATCATTTTCTTTTATCGTTTCCCTTCTAGGAAAGGATAAAAGCCGAGGACCGCTGCACTGGGAGCGCACCGCTTTAAAATAATCTACGCGCACGCGTAATTATAGCGTGTTTGCTGCCAAACTCCCCCCCCCCCTCCCCTTTAACTATTTTCGTCGCCATTGTGTTGAGATCCGGCACACTTTATGTCGTTCTTTCATTTCAAAAGTGACGATGCTGCATCGACCGTCGTATTTTCTAATTTTGTCGTTCGCCCACCCGCGGGACGCGACGTAATAAACGAATCCGCTTTTGTTTGACGCAGTTGGCCGTTGATCGCCGATAAACGATACCGAAGACACAGAAAGTACGCTTTTGTGGCCAACTTGGCGAGTTAAACCTCGCGGAAGATGGAAATCCGCCGGAAGAGCAGAAGATCACGTGCAACAAATAGGGGAGTCGGGCACGGGAATGGATCAACACGCGCAAGTTGAGTGACATCGTCATTAGATAATTACGACTCGTTCTACCGGTATCGTGCAAAAACAGCGTCTTCGTTGTGCGGGTCCCGGAGAAACATTCCGACCGAATGTTTTCCCGGGACACACGCACTGGTCGAGTCATGGACATGATAGTCGCTCCACCCAGTGGCGTATCCAGGTATCATTTTAAGGGGGGGGGGGCATGGCGACCAGGCTTTCCAGTTTTTTTAGAACGCCTCCTGCTTTCTTTTTCTTTATTTTTAAATTCTTGATTAAGCGGGTGCATATTCCCCCTTTGTCCACCCCGGAATACGCTCCTGGCTCCACCTGTGAATCGATATGAGAAACTACCCAAAGAGAGAGAGAGAGAGAGAAGAAGCATTCTAAAAGATCTTTGCTTAAAGGCTGTCATGGGGTTTTGTCAATGATATATATAGGGGCGCCTCCGTAGCCAGGTGGGCAGGAGCAGCACACGCTTCTTGATTAGACCGGGGTTTGAGCCCGTCATCACCAAATATGGAGGATGCGGAAAGGTCAGGGAATGACCAACACATATCCTCGCAGCAATATGGTCTTAGTTGCTAATGCTCCTAAAAACCAAATAAATAAATAAATAAATAATAATAAATAATAAATAGAAGGAGGAGTTATTCCCTCGGACGAGAGAAGTGTAAATATAGCACCAATACGTAAAGTTGGCTGTAGGAGCGAATCGAGTAACTGCCAACAGATCAGTCCAACTTCACTGGCAGGAAAATTCGTGAAGAGAATGATAAAAAGTGCATTTCGGTCCTGTAATGCACTCTTACATTACAATTGTGCAAGTGTGGAGCAATTGTTTTGTAAAGGGAAAATCATGATCAACCAACCTGGTTAGATATTTTGACTAAAAGCTAGATGCAGGAAATAATTTAGACATTGTTTATTCTGATATCAGCAAAGTGAAAGGGTACTGTATAAGCTGAAACATGTTGAAACCATTGGAAAAAAACTTAAATGGATTGCAGCGTGGCAGACAGTTATGAATGATGGCTACTCTTCTCACGGGGAGAATGTAAGAATTTGGTTTCGCAAGGATCGGCACAGGTACCACTTTTGTGTTTGATTTTCTTAAGGGTATCGATGAAGGCATAGAGTACATGATGTCAAAATGTCCAGATCAGGGCTTACAATACCGGGATCCCCATCATTTTTTTTCCGGTATTCAAATCCCGGTATTGATAGAAGACTATTGTTATTTATTCTCGGCCCTTAAATACTTTATAGTCTATATCACTACATAGAGGAACCCACCGAAGAGAAGCCAACAAGCTTTGAAACGGTGCCGTCTGGGTGGTGATATCCACCGAGAATAAATAACAATAGTCTTTTCCACTAGTGAAGTGTTATTTATTCGAGATTGTACAATACCATGGCAACTCGTTGTGAAGGCAGTCTCAATATGAGATATAACCAAAACGATGCCAATGTAATTAATTAATTTAATTAATTAATTCAACTACTTTGATGCATTTGCACTAACCTACATGATAGTCATTGTACCTCGTAGCATGAGGCCTTTGCCCTTAAAACACTTTATAATATATTTATCTTAGTGCATAGAGTGCTTGTGTGTGTGTGGAAGTAAAGCACTTAAGGAATAACGAAAACATCATTAGGATATATTTCATTTCATGGCCTGGTAGTGCAATTAAGGAATACGGTGAACAATGGTAAGGTGGGTGTGAAAGGGTTAAAATTAAAAACTTCTGAACTATAATTTAATCCATCTATTACACCGATACTTGAGGATGTGACACTTAGTGCATTTTGGAAAAGGGTGGAGCATTTCGGTATGTAGCAGTTCAAAGGTATTTTGAACAGGTGACCTCGAGGTAAAAGATGAAAGCGTTTCGTTGTGTGGGAAAAATATTCTGTTTTCTCCACCAAAAGAAGAAGAGTGAGTTTAAAGAATAACACCGTGATTGGATCAGGTTAAATTAGATAGCGGGAGATACGTCAACGCATTTACGTATACGCAATACTACTTTTATAAAATATAAAACACTACTTTTATAAAATTTACGTATACTACTTTTATAAAAAAGTAGTACAAGGGGCGATTGTAACTTGCAATCAATTCAACAAATAAATAAATGGAAAAGAAACAAATAAACCCTTCTTTTGGTGCGAGCACCAAAAGATGGGTTTGTGGTTGTTGTTGGGAGGGGTTGCAGGCTTCCAGTGATAGTGCTGGAGGGATCAGTTCGGGTGCAGTTCTGGAAGTGTCCATCTATATAGTGAAGGGTTCCGCTGGGCATGTTCCTGTGCTAGAAGTTAATCGAGAAGTTGAACAACAAGCCAGTCAGGTAGTGTCCTGGCTTCTACTACTGCTGGGGTAATGTCCTTCAGTATTAACAGAGTACTGTTCTCGAAATAAGACAGTACTGTACTGGAAAAGCTATACAGCAGAGATGCACAGTTGAACTAGGAAGAGAGAGAGAGAGAGAGACATAACCGCACTCTGTGGAAGGAACCAGCACAAAGGAATCCCACCGTGAAAGAGAAGGAAGGTAAGTCCTCTGAACTGTGTTGTTTTGGAAAAGGGATAGAGGGCGTGATGTCTAAATTTGCAGATGATGTTAAAATTGGTAGAGTAGTTAATGATCACTGTCAAGCTGAGCTTCTTCAGAGAGACCTAGATAGACTTCAGGAATGGTCAGAAAAATGGCAGCTGTGCTTTAATCCAACAAAGTGTAAGGTATTACACCTGGGAAACAGTAATCCCAAAATAACTTATTCACTTGGTGGAGTTCAACTAAACCCAGTACTGGAGGAAAGGGACTTGGGTGTTACGATACGGTCAGACATGAAATTCTCTGAGCATTGTAAACAGGTTGCAAGGAAGGCCCATGGGGTCCTATTGATGATCTATCCAACTTTTGCAAGTAGAGATAGGGACTTGATAATCCCATTATATAAGGCTTATGTTAGACCACACTTGGAATACTGTGTTCAAGTATGGAGACCGCACCTAAAGAAAGACATCGAGCTTCTTGAAAAGGTGCAAAGAAGGGTAACTCGCCTGGTGAGATCGGCAAAAGGGCGTCCGTATGAAGAAAGACTTCGAATATGTGGGTTGCAGAGTTTGGAAACTAGACACCTTAGGGGAGATTTGATTGAGGTGTTTAAGGCTCTGAGAGGCATCAGTAAAATGAATGAGGACAAAATTTTCAAGATTATAAATGATGCTAGAACTAGGGGACATAAATTCAAGTTACGCGGGGAAATGTTTAGATTGGACTGCAGGAAGTTTTATTTTAGCCAGCGAGTTATAAATTACTGGAATAAGTTGCCTTCATGGGTGGTAGAGGCCGAGAGTTTGGGGAAATTCAAAGGTCATCTGGATAGTACTTTCGGGTAAGGGAAGCGCATAGGATGATAGGATTAATTTCCTTTTTATTTATTTTTTATTTCATTTTTAATTTCATTTTATTATTTTTATTTATTTATTAATTATTATTATTTATTTATTTATTTAATTTTTGTTTTTATCATTGTTTTGTTCGGATTTTTTTTTTTTTTTTTTTGGCTGGTGCAGCATAAGCCATAGGCTTTCTTGCACCATACGGCCGTTACTAATACTAATACTAAAATGGTGCTTAGATAAAGTGGGAGATTACTTTAGAGTAAGGTTGAAGTGAAGAAACGCCAGAAATAAGGAAATGTTTAGTATTGAGTTGGTTTATTGCTTGAAGTTGTAAAGAAAATTCATATTGCTAAATTAAAAGAGAGAGAGAGATTACATGGAATTGTTAGCATTGCGTTAGCGACTTATGGATTGCTGTTGTGAAGAGAATTGATCTTGGTGATTAAAGAGAAATATGAGGACGTGATTAAGATTGAATTAGTTTAGTGTTTGAAGCTGTAGAGAGAGTTGAGATTGTTAATTGAGAGAAATTTTATGGAAATGATAGCGTGTATTAACAGATTAAATGAGAAAAATGAAGAGATTAGATGAAAATGAACACCAGCTTTGTTTTGTAAGTAGATTTGTTTGATAAATGACTTTTGTTTCATATTTGTGTCACTGCTCTTGAGAAACTGACAGCTCGCATAAAATATACTCGTGTGGGGGGGGATATCCCTCAGCTCCTGGAAATTCTCATTTTTTAACACCGTCAGGTAGCTTGTGGGGCTTAGTGCTTGAGGGAACCTGCTGTACGAAAATCATAACAATGGCCACTGCGGCAATACTAAGGTACAGGGAAATAAATAAATAAATATCCCCCCAACTTATATTTGGTTTCCTCACCAAGCTTAACCGTCAGCTCCTTTCCTTCGTTAATACGGATACAGTGCCATAAAAAGTCAAAAAGGAGATATTTTTATTTTTGATAAAAACGAAATAAGAGTTTTTAAAGATGAGGGAATAAGGAGGGGGGGATTAAACTGCAACTCGTCTACGACTACTCATACAAAGCAGCAACCAGCACAGAATCCAAAAGGACGTTTTCTGCAGTTAATTAAATATATACCAAAATTAAATCCAGTTTAAACGATAACACTATTCAGTTTCTTAAGAGCTCACTTTATTCGGACGGTAGTGTGGATGCTTATTTTTTATTATTATTTTATTTTTTATTTTATTTTTTTATTATTATTATTTTTTTGTTTTCAGTATGTTTAATAATTTTTGCTAGAATATTTATTATTGCGATAAAAGTTTGATTTAAAACGTGAATTCAAGTAATTATTTGTTTTTTCCTTACATTATTGCGCCTAATTCTCATCAAAATTTATTCCGAAAAATGTTTTTTTTGTGGAATACCGCTATCCCGGTTTCATAAATTAAAAATACCGAAATAGGAGAGTAGTTAATTATCAGTAAAGCAGAGCACGGCTTCTTCAGGGCGATTTACACAGACTTTACAGATGGGCAGAAAGTGGCAGCTATGTTTTAATGCAACAAAAAGCGACGTTTTACAGCTGGGGGAATAGCAAGACACATATCGGGGTAAGTGTAAAGTGTAAAGTGTATTCGTGTCAAACGGCACCAGGGGTTTTCCCCCATCTCCGCGTAGTATACATTGTCATGGGAAACAGAACACTGTTGAGGCCAGAGATTTAAAAGTGTGTGGATATTGTACATGTGTACTGTCGTGTACCGTTGTTCATCTGGTCATTTAGCCGCTGGACCCCTACTGAGGCCCAACATTGCCCACACTTGGCCCCGTGGAGGCAGACCAGGTACACCAGTTTTACAATTATTTACTCTGGCAGGCCCTGCCACCTAATTTCCTGAGATTTCAGTGGCTAGGACCTATGTAAAAAAAAAAAAAAATGGGGTAGACGCTAGAGGTTTAGGTAAGGCCGAGATAGGTTTTAAATGAAGGTTAGGTTAATTTTTTACATTGAAATTTAGCAGCATGCAGTGGGACATTCACGGTCGGTAAAGGTAGAGTGGGGGAAGACTGAAGATTGGGGGGAACAGATAGAAGTATGGGAACGAAAGAGAAGGCGATCCCAGGAGTGTCAGTGGAGCAAGCCCCACCAGGGAGGAAAGGGGGGGACAGGGGAGGGGATGAGACAGAGGCCTATCTCTTCCCCTTCCCTGCCTAGGGATGGGGTTTTAAAAGTGAACTGGGCAAAGGTGCCCAGTTTAGAACGCCAGGCGGCGTGCTGAAGCAGAGCTGCTGTGGTCATGTGGTCCAGTCATTGCGTCGCACATGGGAGAAAGAGTCCCGTCCAGAGAGAGATCATTGTCTAGTAGGAGTCCGCATATATGGTGTCGGATCGTCTATCATTTGCAATGGATGTTCAATCCTAGGAGACAGGGAGAGTGAGGTCCCACCATAACGGCCATAGTCTGGTTCAGTTTGGATGCTCATCTGCAGGGAGCCCTGGGCTAATGGCGTGCATTATTGATTGCAATTTGTGTTCTCCTTCTTGCAAATAAGTCTTGTGCAAATTTGGCGAGCGCACTATATTCATCGAAGCTGTCCAGGAGATGGTGTTCCTGGTCCTGAGGTAAGTAAGTTAGTCTGGTGATTAAGATTCCGCGTAGGTCGTCGTACAGTGGACATTGGTGCATCAAATGTTGCCAGCTCTCGCGTTCCCCACATGGACAATGTGGGTCCTCCACAAGCCGAAAGGCTGCAAGTTTTTCATTGAAAGGGCCGTGACCCGTCAGGAGGTAAGTGGAGTGCAGTCCTGGGTGGAGCCAAGGCGGTGATTTAGGGTACACTTTGTGTATTTCCGGAAGAAATTTCCTTGTCACTTCTCCTTTGGTACTGTTTGTCCAGCGGGTTTGCCACTCTTGCTTTAGATGCCCTAATAATCGGGTTTTTTCTGTCTTTCTGTCATTTGTAAGTTCGATGGTGTACCCCATGAATGTGACGGGCATCCCTTTAGATAGGTAGTATGACAGGCCACACCTGACAATCTCCAGGTCCAGCGGGAGAACCCCCGCCAGCACCTGGAGCGCATGCGTACTGACAGTCCTGCATGCGCGGGTTATTGTTAGAAGGATTGATCTCTGGATTGAATCAAGAATTCTTTTATTTACGGCCATGGCTGTCTTGTGGAACCAGATTGGAGCAGCATATGAGATTGCTGGTATAAATGTAGCCTTATAGTAGAGAGAGAGTGTTCGCTTTTTCAGGCCCCAGTCACGCCTTGTAACACGGGCTACCAGTGCAGAGTAGTTTCTAATTTTTATTCTTAGTTGCTTGAGATGAGGTTGGAAGGAGAGATTGTTGTCAAGGATGACACCTAGATATTTCATTTGGGTGGTAAACTTTATCGTTTTTCCTTTTATTTTAATTTGCGGGGGTCTTCTGATATTTAATGATCCTTTGAGAAGGATCGACGTTGTTTTTGTCGGTTCAATTTGTAGGAAGTTTTCTTCCGCCCATTGTTGTAGGATCTCTAGGGCATGGTTTGCCTGTATCTCCAGTTGGGCCCTGGAGTCTGCAGCCACCATCAGTGCAAGGTCATCTGCGAAGGCTTGACACTTTACTTCCCCCAAGTTGGTGTCAAGGAAGTCGTCGAAGACTATATTCCAAAGCAGGGGGCCAAGAACGGACCCCTGCGGGCATCCTCTATGGATATTTCTTGTTATCCTTTGGAAGGGCGCTATGACTTCAATTCTTCTTTGGGACAGGTAAGCTTTGATAGTATTGTAAAGGTTTATGGGCGTATGAGCTTTGCGGAGTCTGCCAAGGACGCTTGGCCACCAGAGAGAGTCAAACGCCCTAGCAAAATCCACAGCGATCACCAGGAAATATTTACTTTGGCATGAATTGGCAGTATTTATAAGGTTCCTGATGGCTTCGATTGTTGACAGTCCCGGCCTGAAGCCATATTGGTTTGCTGCCTCTAGGTTTGCTATGGAGTAATACTGTTGAATCCGCTTGTATAAAAGTCTTTCATAGAGCTTGCTCAAGACCGACAGCAAAGCAATGGGCCGATAGGAGGTCGGAAGAGTTGGGTTTCTGTTAGGATTTTTTAGGATTAATCTTGTATTGGCAATTTTCCAGTCCTTGGGGAAGTACCCCTGTTTCAGACAACAGTTATAGAGTCGAAGTAGGAGTCCTGGTGTTAAATCCACAACACGCTTAATGATTTCCGGTTCAAGCATATCCTTGCCCGGGCATTTTCTAGTTTTTATCTGCGCAGCAGCGCTCTGAAGCTCTTCCTGTGTGAACGGCTGTTCCTGGTTGTCAGTGGCGTAGTCATCGTTTTCTTTACAAAGCCTGCATTGTGCTTGGGACTGCGGGTAAACCTGCTCCTTGAAGATCGAGTTGAGGATGTTTTCAATCGACTGCTCCCACGATGTTGTAAGCAGTCCCTGCGGTGTTCTGGTAGTAGTAAGGATTTCCCCCCTGGGGAGTTTGTTGGTGGTAACTTTATATACCACCCCCCAGGGATCTGTGTTTCCCATGTTGGAGACGAGTTGCTCCCAGGAGTTTCGTTTGCTTCTTCTGATCGAGTCCGTATACAAGTTTCTGGCAGCCTTGTAGCGCTGTCTCATGACTTCTACTTCAGCTTCTGGCCAAGAGCGCCGGGCTCTTTGAAATTCTTTCCTGCGCATGATGACCTCCTTCCGCAGTGACTGCAGATCCTGATTCCACCAAGGCACTGCCCCTGGGGATGGAATTTTCTTCTTAATTGCTATCTTGCTGACTTTGGTGATGAGTTCCGTAATCTTTCGTTGAAGGAGGTCCGGATCCTCTTCCAGCATCAGGTCCTGCTCTCCAGCATTTACTGCTGTGAGGAGCTTCTCAGCAAACAGATTCCAGTCTGCCTTGTTTATTGCATATCGGTTGTCCAGTTGTCTTGGGATCTGAGTTCTGGTTAGTGTCCTAGAGATTTTCAGCGTGATGACACGGTGATCGGAGGTTGTCCAGGAGTTTTCTACCCTCCAGTCAGAGACGTGGGCGGCCGTGTTGGTGGACGCAAGTGAGATATCAATTGTTGCTTCCCACAGTGTATTGCAAAAGGTGGGGAGTTGGTGCGGCTGGTTGAGTATGGCTAGGGGTGACCCCGCAAGGAAGTTTTCCAAGAGCTGGCCATTATTTGTTCCTCTTCTATCTTCGGTTGCACTATGCCAGGCAGGCGAGCGGCAATTGACATCTGCTCCGACGATGATTTTCTGGTTTGGAAGGACATCCAAGAGGTGTTGAAGATAGTTTATGGCAAAAGTGATTTCTACCCCCGGTCTACAATATAAGGAGACCACATAGAAGGAACCTATGGGTGTGATTACGTGGGCGCAAGCTGCCCAGGTCGTACATAACTGTGTCACTTTGGTGGCTGTTATATTAGGATTCCTGATGAGCACCGCCGCCCAGGGAGTGTCTTCATCACACTGAATGGTCTTGTAAGTCAAAGGGTACCCCTTTACCTTTTTTGCGTTGGAATATGGCTCTTGGACAATAATTATATCGGCATTTTCCTCGTCGGCCTTCACTCTGAGCTGGTCAGCCACTGCTCTGGCCCGCTGTGCGTTGTGCTGAAAGATTTTGATTTCCGTGGTATTGAATTGTTTTGGCCTAGTTCCCATAATCGGTCCTGCTCTGGTACATACTCTTGGCTTTTGTATACGACGGGCACTTAGGATCTCTTATGGAATGATTGCTATTCATTTTCGCTGCCTTGCAGTTCGCACAGACGGGTTCTTTGGACTTGTTTGGGCAGCTATTAAAGTTGTGCCCTTTGTCGGAGCAGTGGCCGCATGTTGTTGTTGTTTGAACACAGGTGTGGGAAGTGTGGCCGAACCTGCAGCATTTAAAGCATTTGGGAACGATCACATGTTCCCTGAAGCGGTGACAGCTCCACTCGATGTATATTCTCGTTTGGGTTTTTATCGCTTGCCAGGCCTCCGGGGAGAACTCCACAATCCAGTTATTGGCGTTTCTGTCTTTAGGCTTGGTCGCATATTTTGGAATTACTGACCTTTGCGGGTTTTGGTCGGGGAGCCGATCCCGAAGGTTCCTTGTAAAGATTTCCTCTGTTAGTTGTTGTGGGGTAATATTTTTTCCAACGTTAAAAATAATGGCAGTTGGTCCCCTTCTCTTTGGCAGCTCTGCAGTTAAGCCTAAAGTCGCGATTTTAGGATTCCCTATTATACCTTGTATTTCTTCTCTCGTCTCAGTTTCTATCGCTATTCCCGTACTTCTAATCTTCCTTATTGACTTGATTCGTGTTGTCTTGAAGTCGTCTTTCATTGATTCCATTACTTTAGTTTTAATTTCCTCACTGGTGGTTGCTGGTTCACTCTCCTTCGGTCTTAGGATGATCAAATTTGGCCGCTGGACAGGTGGTTTCTTTTTTGTTTGCGCTACATCTGCCGAGGGAGAGGGAGCGGCGGGTGTCCTCAGCGCAGCAGAGT
This sequence comes from Mastigoproctus giganteus, assembly GCF_048544385.1. Lineage (NCBI taxonomy): Eukaryota > Metazoa > Arthropoda > Arachnida > Uropygi > Thelyphonidae > Mastigoproctus > Mastigoproctus giganteus. The sequence goes on from NC_143583.1 coordinate 223,864,840, forward strand.
AAGAGAGAGAGCGCTGTGGCATTTGCTTTTCTCTCCCTTCCATGAAAGCTTCAAGCTTAGCTTTCGCCTTTTCTTGTTGGAGGTGTTCGTTCATTGCGATGGTTTCCAGTTTGTTCCAAAGGATTACTATGTCTCCTCTGACGGCCGTAGTGATCCTATTGTTGTTGTCTTTCATTATATTTTCCAGCTTGGTTCGAAGTATCGAGACCTGATCCAACACAGTATTTTTGTCAGTAGTGGGAGCTGGGAGAGGGCGAGCTGGAGTAGCAGGGGAGGCCTGCACATATCCGTCCAAGGATTCATTTGCAGCAGACGGGACACGGAGAACTGGAGTGGCAGTTTTTAAGCTAGAGGAGATAGCTGCAGTAGTCGAGTGAGCTGGTGTTGCGGGTGGGAGCTGAAAAACTGGAGTTGATGCAGGTGGAGCATTAGCAAGGGACTCCAGGATGGAAGCAGCCACTGGTGTGGACATGATAAAGTCCAGTTCACCCGTGAAGGACTGGTCCGGTTGAGTAGCACAAGGGCTGCTGTTTCTCTGTCTTGTCAAGGGATTATTAGTAAGTTCTCCTAGGTTAGTAACAGCTTCAGAATGGCTTCGTTTATCGAGCTCGGTGGAATACACCTGGCTGTTACTGACATGACGCCTTCTACTATTCTGCAGTGGGCAAGGTGGCGTCAAGTGGGAGTCAAGCAGCAGTTTGGGAGGGGAATCCACGGCTGAGTGGGAAGGGATCCCTTGCCCATTCGCCGGCTTTTTGTCTCGGCAGCAGCATGCAATGAATTTCGCGCGAGCTGCGCTTGATAATTTTTTCAGGCTTATATAAGAGAGACCCGAGCAGCTCTGGCAAATTTGGAATTTGCATTTGGAGCATTTGATGTATGCACCTTTGTTTTCTTCGTTGGTTTCTTTTTTGCAAATTCTGCAGATATTTGCATTTTTAAAACTATTCGCCCCTTCCATAATAAACAAAACAACTGTACGTGAAGACTACGATTTGGTAATCACACAAAACTTAAGCCTGTTAGTCACTGAAGCAAAACAAAGCTTTCTCCAATTGTGAACGGGACCTCCTGCTGTAGAGTATTGCCGCAGGCAGGGAGGTGACACGAAACGGAGAGAGAGCGAAGGGAAAATGTTATTGGTCAGCGAAGCTAGTGTCCACTAACTGCAAATTATGCTATACAGTACAAGAATAACTACAAGCTAGCGTCCATCTTGAAGAAGTGCATTGTCCCAAGCCAAAAGGAGAAATATACAAAATACTTAACTTTTGCTGGAGCAATGCAGCTGAAACTTCATACACGAGTACATATCGGGGTACATGAAGAAGTAAATTTGGGAGTTATATGGTTCTCCGAACAGTGAAGATAAAAAAAAAAATCAGGCAAAAAAAAAAAAACACGCCACCTCCCATTTCACCTATAATTCCCTCTAACTCCCATTCCCTCCAATACTTTGTCTACCTTTCCTCGAATCTGTTTGTTATCAACTTCCACAACAACTGAGTATAATGAGCAATTGTGCAGAGATATAGAGTGGGCCAAAAACCCACAATGTCTTGTAATAACTTTCCGCATATTGACTGGAACTTGTGCTTTGGTCACTCGCACACTAGCAAGCCTTTTTTGGATTTATTGGATTACTGTTTTCCACAGCAACATGTTCGAGAGGCAACCAGAGGGAGTAATACTCTTGATCTGATAATCGGCAATGATTATTTATGCATTAAGAATTTGCAGATAAAGGAACCATTGCGTGACAGGGATCACGATGTACTGATGTGGGATTACTTAAAGATGTAACTACCATCAAGGCTTTTGCGAAGAAGGGCTTTTGCTTTCGTAAAGGTGACCTACAGTGGTCTCAGACAGTTTTTAAATTCTGTACAGTGGGATAAACTGATGTTAAATGGGAAGCATTCAAGGACTTAATCTTGAAAGCTATTAGGCTTTTCATACCAACTAAGAAATACTGTTCAATTTAGGTTAAGCCTAAATGGATGTCAGATGAATTAATGAGGCTCGTGGCAGAGAAGAAAAATGTATGGGATGCATATAAATTATCAGGTGAAACAGAAGCCTACGAGAGATATAAGCTAGACTGTAATCAAGTCACAAAGGAGGTTAGACAGATCACAAGAAATCCTTGGAAAAGGATGCAAAGACAAACAGCAAAGAGTTCTTTACTTATGTAAACTGTAGAAGGAAAGGAATGAATCAGATTGGCTCACTTAACACAGATGGTTCGACTATTGATGATTCTGCTCAAGTAGGTGATAAATTGAATGAGTACTTTGCATCTACATTCACATATGATGAGTTATTCAAGGAGGGGAATGCCAGAAGCCTATAAAACAGGGAGCTAAGTGATTTTACAATAACTGAGAGCAAAGTGGAGGAGAAATTGTTGAAGTTAAACGTAAGGCACCTGGGCCGGACGGGATCTATCTCGTTATATTAACGGAGGCAGCACAGGAAGTAAGCAAACCCTTAGCCATAATTATGAGAGCTTCCTTGGACTCAGGGGAGGTCCCCATGGACTTGAGATGTACAAATGTATCACCAATTGATCCAAGAGAATAACCCACGAGAAACGTACCAGCTGTGTGGCACTACACTGAGGGAAGTGGAAAGTGAAAAAGAACTTGGGGTAATCGTGCAGTCAAATGTGATGTTTGCTGAGCAATGCAGACGGGCTGCCAGAGCAGGTCACGGAGTCTTGCCAATGAGATATAGGAATTTTGCTAGCAGGGACAGGGAGGTGATTATCCCGTTGTACAAGGCAATAGTCTGGCCACACTTAGAGTACTGTGTACAGGTCTGGAGGCCTTATTTTAGGAAGGATGTAGAGTTGCTAGAACGAGTACAAAAAAGGGCAACAAGATTGGTGAAGGGAACAAAGGGATGCTCTTACCAAGAAAGGCTTAAATTCTGCAAATTGTAGCGCCATAGCCACCTGCGAGGTGATCTGATTGAGGTGTATAAGGCCTTGAATGGGTTGAGCAAGGTGAATGCTGATGGGATTCTTCCTTTTGCTCGGATTAAGAACCTGAAGGGGCACAGATTCAAATTGAGGAAAGACAGTTGTAGAATGGATGTGCGGAAGTTTGCCTTTATCCAGCGCGTGGTTGATTGGTGGAACAGACTTCCATGTTTTGTTGTGGAAATTGATAGCCTAAATAAATTTAAGGCTGAGCTGGACAGACATTTGGAACAAATGAAGTGGTGAAATGGGAGGGTTTTTTTGGCTGATGCTGCATAAGCTTGCTTTCTTGAATCATATGCATCTACTAATGCTAATGCTAATTGATGGAAGTTTGTTTCAGAAATCAACCATCCACTGGCTAAAGGCAAACTTCCACGCAATTTGAATTTCTGTCCCCTCATTTGTAGTTGAGCAAGATGAAGAATCCAATCAGTATTGAGCTTGCTCAATCCATTTAAAGCCTTAAACGCAACCATCAGATCACTTCACAAGTGCCAAGTTTACAGACACTGCAATTTGCAGAACTGAAGCATTTCTTGGTAAGGGCACCCCCTTTAGTTCCCATCACCAATCTCCTTACCATTCTCTGTATTCGTTCCAACAGCTCTCCATCCTTTTAAATGAGGCTGCCAGACCTGTATGCAGTACTCAAGGTGTAGCCTGACACTGCATTTGTAGGCCTAACGTAGCCTGTAAGATGTAAAATCTTACAAGTAAATTGTATATAAAGATAACAGATCGTCGTTTCCAAACTGAGAATTTAATAAAAAAGCATACGTTAGGAATAGTTATATTGTCAAATAAAATATAACAAATCAAATACATTGAACAAAGTGGATTGTTAAAAATATGGGGGAGATTAAATTAAGGGGCTAATCGAAGGGAAGGGAGAGTCGTGAGAATTACTACACGAAATTTCTACCAACAGATGGATAAACACTCAGCTATAAGTACCGTAAACAAATCTGAAGGTCTAAAACGGGTAGCAGAGCCATCAGTAAATATGCGACGAAAAGGGTAAGGTCGCTCGAAAACAATAGAAAGTTGAGCTGAATTAGTCGGAACATCCCTTTGATCGAAGACAAACAGGAAGTGAGTACACGACTAATACTGTTTCCAAAACAATAGGGCTAGCGTCTGGTAGTCTGCGACAGCTTGACCCGCAGAAATTTAGGGTAGGTGTGAATGTAGTAACACCGTCTATGTCGGCCAATTTCAAAAGAGAACGGACGGCCTGGGAAAGGGATAGTGATATTAAAATGAGAGGTTGAAACCAGCGGGGATGGAAATAGCATGGGAAACCCACACTAGCGAATAGTCGGGATGTAAATTTAAATATTGAAGTACGAGTGATTAAATTTCTGACCGAAGGTGGACCAACGCAAACGGATACACTGGTTCGGAAAACAAAAAGAGAGCGCGCGCAGCCAAGAGGGACACAGAGTTGAGTTTTATGTGTGTGTTTATGGAAATGAGTTAGGAGACACTGAGTTGAGTTTTTGTTGGTGTTTTGTGAAGATGAGTTAGGAAAGACAGAGTTGAGTTTTTGTCGGTGTTGGTGGGAAAATGAGTTAATAAGTTGTGTAAGAGTTAGATAAGTACTCAGGTCGGCAGTTGAGAAAAATCTGACAAAGTTAAGATGGAGTAATAAGTTGTGTAGGGTTAAATAAGTCCTGTCCTGTCAGTCAGTTTAAGTACAGTCAGTAAGTTAAGAAAAGTTAGGGAGTTTCATGATAGAAGAGAACAGTCGAGTAGTCCGTCATCAGAAGGCAAGGATAGTGGCACGTATGCAAATAAGTCTAATCCGTCATCGGAGGAAGGCAAGGGTAGTGGCCCGTATGCAAATGAGTGAAGTGTAAGGAGAATAAGCCTGTCCGTAATAGGAAGGTAGTGAAAGTGGCCAGCATGAAAATAAGTAGTGTAAGGAGAAAAATAACCCTAGTCCATCATCTGAAGGCAGTGATAAAAGCCAAGGAAAGAAATAACCGTAGTCCATCATCTGAAGGCAGTGGTAAAGGCAAAGGCGCAGATAAGTGAGCTGAGAAGGTAAAGTTGTAATCCCGAGTCCGCCAGAATACCTGAACCGAAGGCTAAGTAGCAGTATTGAAGACGAGCCCATATATTCCTAAGAGACACAGTGATGCCCTATCCAGACGTAGACTACAGCCCATTGAGAAACTAGGAGATCCTAAGATGGAAGCTTGAGACCTCCCTGGAAAAGAAAGGAACAAGATAGAAGTAGGTGAGCGATATATTAAGTACACTAAGTTAACAAGAAGGACTGTTGGTGAAATAATATAGTAATTAATTAAAAAAGGGATAGCACTAGAAAGTAAAATGAAAGATAAATTATCTCTGAAGTAGATATTCTAACAGAGTTTATTATGTTAAAAAGGGTTAATGTATAATGCAAGGGAAACGAAGGAATGAGTAATAGATTAAATTGATGTACAAATAGCTATAATGTGTTAGAAGGGTAGTAAAGTTTATAAAGAGGGATTCTGAATATGTTTTAACGATAGATAATTGAGTTATATGAGCAACTTTGAATATGTTTAAATGATAGATTATTGAGTTATACGAGCAACTCTGAATATGTTTAAATGATATTTAAATAATTGAGTTATATGAGCAACTTTGAATATAGTGTTTAATTGATGAAGATTTGTTGGTTTATCTGAAAGTCTAATAACAAATAGAGGCTTTAGGAAAGTTAGGATTGGTCTACAAGTATACTGTAAGTGTGGTGAGAACACAGAGCTGAATGATGAAAGTAGCATATTTCATTATCAATATATGAAACAGAATTGTATCCAGGAGTAAGTGAAATAGGTATAGTCAATGTATAAGTGTTAGAAGTTAGTTAAGGCAAGAAGAATGAATCGAGTGTTTTCATATAATGGTCAACTCAGATTAGTTAGTGAAGAGAAACAGGAATAAGAATAATATATGCAAGGTATCTTTGATTTAACTTTGTAGGTCATATGACATGCTATCTACTTCAGTTGTCTCTCATGTTGTATGTATATATATGTGTAAATAAACTGTTTTGTTACATATTAATGTATGTTTTTGTCATTCTCGATCAGTCAGCCTTTACTAAGGGAATTACACATAATTGAGAAGTTCCCTTGAACCTGAAATTCTCCTGTGAAGCAAAGTCAGATGTGTAAGTGAAGGTATAAGAAAAAAGAGGTCTATATAAATAATAGGGAACAAAATAAAGAATATTTAATAATAATCAACAAAATAAGAAGTAAAGACATCCTCTTAATTTCCCCCCCACAAGCCCAGAGGTCAGAAGCCAGAGTGCATAGCACGCGTTCCGTGAGTGGACGGGGGTCAACGCCGTGACTACTAAATACGATAAATACCGGTATTCGTATTGACGATTTATTGTAAATTCTACTGACTTGGTTGTCGTGCCTGAGTATAAACAGAAAATTTATTTATTTACTTATACAAGGGAATAATCACCTCCTTCTCCCTAGCAAAATTCCTGTATATCATTGACAAGACCCCATGTGTTACTCTTGCAGCCTGTCTGCACTATCAGAAAACTTCATATCTCGCAGCACAATTACCCCCAGGTCTTTTCATTCCCCACTACCCAGAGTGCAAAGGTGTATTGCTAAAAAAATAGTACCGGAACGCTCGTCGGTTAACTACAAATAGTTACCTACGCTTTTTTCATTTGCAAAAATAAATAAGCCAAAGATTAGAATATTTGTTCCCTATTTATTTATAACTATTAAATAAAAATTTCAAAAGTGAAAAACAAAGACAAAAAAAAATGAGAAAAGAAAAAACGAAAACAAAAACTCCAAAAGAATATAAAAAATACTATTCAGAAGAACCACAGAAATTCCCATACAGGATCCACTACGTATTCCTGTGTGACTGCCACCCCCGCCCCCCTTTTTGTTTGCGAGTCAACAGCAGAACGATGAGACTGCAACCAAGTTCGGACATAAAAATTTGGATTCCATAATTCTAATGGTGGACCGTGTAGTTTAATAAACAACAAGCTTGCCACATGTTCGACAAGAATGCGTTATTTTTTCTCAGTTAATATTAAATTCATACTGCTGAAGCCACGCTCGCATTCAGAAGAACTGCAAGCTATAATTTTGGAATAAGTTTTTAAATGTTCCAATTCTGGGGGCACGCTACGACCACCATTAGTTAAATAATCCCTGTAGGCATTCAGACATTTTGTGAAAGATAAATTAAAACTTTTACAGAGAGATTCCATTTCATTTTATCCAAATCCAAGATCAACATCAGATGGCCATTCGCTTGATTCAAGAATTCGCAACTCTTTCATAATGTCTGAATTTGAAATTCCTTCAGTAAATTCAGTAGAATCTGTACTAACGCTCAGCCTATGCTTCATATTATTAATAATACTGTTTAGAAATTGATTTCTATGAATTAATGTTACTTTGTTATTGTCCGTTAATGTTACTGAAAATAATTGCATTTTTTCAATAACATCTAAGGCTTCTAACAACTTTTTACCTTTTTTGAGGATCTTTTAAAAATTCGAAGTAACGAACTGTACGAGGAATCAATTTGTCTGTGTGGGGGGGGGGTATTTTTAATTATTGCTCTTATATTTATATATATATAATTTTTTATTATTATTTTAGACCCTTATTTTTTTTTCTATCCCTTAGCTATTTCTTTCCCCCTTTTCCTTGGAACCATAAAGGCTGTTGTTGTTATTTTCTTTATTCCTTTAAACAGGGGGGGTCCTCACTTCCCTTCTAAGGCCCACACGCTACCTGCTGCATAATATATTATTCCCTTAATTTTATCCTCTTTGTTCATCAGAAGATCCAAGTACTGAGGACTTTATTTTGTTATTTTTTCTCTTTATATTAGCTTCCCTAGCTTGGATAGTTCGTACTACTAATTATAGCTCTGAGATCAGTCTATTAAGACGAAACAAGGGGAATTAACATAACAAGTATTTATGTTAATTGTACAAGGATTATTTACACATTCATCATTATTCATAATATCAAAACTTTACAACACGGTAATTATCATATACGTGAAAAGGTGTCTTCCCTTAATTACTCTTCTTAAACAATCCATAAACTTCCACTATGTTTCATTACAAATTCTTAAATATTTTATCCTATACATATGGTCATTTATATATATATATCCTTTTCAACATATACAGAATAACTCCAATAATATTTCACTCTCTCTCTTACATACTTTAAGGAGGAGATTTCTATCGAATACAATTAACTCCGTTAATAGCAATTAGGCAATTCCTGAAACCCACTGTTTTACTTTTAACACATTTCTTTAAATTTCTCATCAATACCTCTAGTCACAGATGAGTAACATTCACCCACTCTCTCTCTATTTCTATTATATCTTATTCCTATCTTTACAAATTAGTATTCTTCACGTTACAATACTTCTAAAACTGTCCTGTCCAATTTTCTCCCATGGATTTCTTTACAACCCCGTTCTCGTTAGTAACATTCACTAAGCTGACTTACTTGGTATCTTTCTCTACCACCTGGGTGAGTTTCCGATCCTTCAGGTCTTCCTTCGATTTCTTCCCTGATCTGCTGGGCTTACGGCTCTTTTCTGTCTCCACGTTGACTTTCCCACACTCAGGACTTCCTCCAGGTCATTCTGCCTTTTGCTGCTATCTACACCCACTAAACTATCATTTTTCGGAACATTCTATATACGTTTCCCGCACTCCCAAAAAAATTATCTTTCCGCCACTCTCATGCCTCTCCCCGGAATTCTCCTCCGGATCTTTCCCTTCCAGGCTTCGGGACTCTGACTTTCGGGCTCTGGCTCTCTCTTCTCCTTGCATCAGAGTTTTTGTTTCCAACTCTCCCTTATTTTCCGTCCAATCATAGCTTTCTCTCCCTCTTCATCTTTAACTTCATTTGCTCATTTTTTCTTTCGCGTCGTTCCGACCCGCGTCTGGTAGGTCGAGCTCCCTTCTTTGTGTTGACAACATCCGGGCTCTAAGCAATCTGTAGAACTATCTTTGGGATGCCCGCTACCACTTACCTCTTCCTTCACGCTTCCTTCCAAGACACCACCTGTGAAATTTGTGAGAGTGCCTCCCGTGTCGGCCTGTTTGTACTTTGTTTACAGCACGGACTCGGTGAGCTCTCTGTTCTGGGTCTTCCCTTTGGACGGAGTCGGAACCACTTTAGGGGTGTGGGCGTTCTTTTGTCCCCTGCTACCGTCAGCAGGCCACAGCCCTATTTTTTCTGTAGGCACGAACTGCGTCAAACTGGCCTACCCATTGTATCACAGTTCGGTCAGCGTCCCCCCCCTGCTGTTAAGCTAATCTCTCAGTATTGAAAGGTGCACCGCACAAGCAAATCTGCTGAGTGCTTATCTGTTAAAAACATTAGATATTGTAAATTATAAATTCCAAAAAAATATGTAAGAATAGTTCTTACATTTGCATATACTATTGTCATATTTCTTCTCTTTTTGCAATGACTCTTTCAGAGTCATTTCTTTTCTTTTTGCAAGGATTCTGAAAAAGACTCAAACAATGTATTGCGGGAGTACACGTGAACAGGCGAAGTTTTTATGGCTCCACCAAATAGAGAAATTTTTGCTTTTTTATTTACTTAAATTGGTATATTAATTTATTTTTTAGAGTTGCTTTATATTCCTAGTAACAATACTTTAGTTTAAATTGAATTTAGATAGAGATTTTGTAGGTTATTACTTAGTATCGGTAACGGTATCAAATCCAAGTGTGGACAGGTTTTGCAGCTCCCGCAAACGTTAAGTTTTTTATTATACTTAGCCGCTTTATTGACTTAATTGTTAGATTAAATTATTTTCTATAAGTAGCTTATAGACCTAGTAGATGGATCAATTGAGCATGACTTCCCACTCTCCATGCTGGCCCATCTTGACACTGCTTTGGCCACCAAACAATGTGATCTCGTTCAGCAATTCTTAACTAAAGCCTCATACAAATCAGCAAAGAAGAAGACATTCACTCCCTGGACATTCACTCCTCTTGGTGGACAGTGGAACTCAGTAAACTGCGTAAAGATGTCCATCATGCCCGTAAACAGTACCAGCGGCATCGTGGATGGTCTCCTCCAGATGTTGCCCGACTCTATAATGACTACATCACTAAAAAGAATCAGTGTGCAAAAGCAATAGCAAACAGGAAAAAAGAAATGTGGACCAACTTTGTCAAGGACTCTAGCAATGCAAATCCTTGGGGACTCTTCTACAAAATTACAAGGGGAAAGACTTTTCCCTCAGACATCTTAGGGTCTGTGGTCGTAGGAACGAATGAATTGGCATGACTTGGTCAATCTCATTCTGGACAATCTTTTCCCAACTGATGACCCCTTGGAAGACCTTCCCGAACATGCTGATCTTCGAGCACAAAATGCTAATTACTGTTCTCAGTCCTTAGCTGACCCCTTTACCATGCTGGAGCTGGATGCAATACTCAAACAAATCAATCCCAGTTAATGTCCGGGCATGGACCTTATTGAATATGTCTTCATCCTCAGGTTCTACAAATTAAGACCATCACACCTTTTGCTTCTGTTTAAGAAGTGTATACGAGACAGCCAGTTCCCTAAGTGTCGGAAAGAGGCATTGCTCCGACTCATTAAAAAACTAAGTAAGCCTTCAACTGAACCACGGTCCTTCAGGCCTATTGCCCTGCTGGCTAACCTTGGAAAAATATTAGAGCGGCTAATGGCCCACAGAGTTACCACTTTGTTCCTTTCACAAGATTTAATCTCCCCATCCCAGTATTGGTAGTGTGACTATACAGACCTTGGACTGACTACAAAATGCACTAGGAAAAGACAAGTGACAATAGATTGTCGAACTACAAGAGTCATGATTACCGCCAATAGAAGCGAAAAAACACCTTTAAATAGTCGTGACATCAGAACAAAGGGACACTGCCCCAAGACCTTGCAGCATAGACCCACTACATAATGACAAAAGGTAGTGTAAGGACTAGCAAACATCACGGAAGGGATAAAACCCCATAATGACAGCCAGTAGACTTGATTATGACCCCAAGATAATGACCAGAAAATAAGCCCCAGACCACATGCAGTCTGGAAGGATGACATCCAGATTTAATCCCCTATTAGTGTCCCACCTAGATGAGACTCAACGGCCAATTTTTTAGGGCCTGCAAACTGATGGAGACGACATACGTGGCACTCTCCCGCCGGAACAGCCTATTGGCGACCCAAATCCGCACTCTCTTGAGCGGATCTTTCTTTCCAAACTCCTGGGGAGGAGAGGCTTGCCTCTCCTTGCCTCCCCAATTTTTTCACTCTGGTGGGGCACGGGCATGCCTCACTACCTGCAGGGGCCATCTACTCTGTCGGCCCCTTATTTCCAATTTCTTCCCCCCAGTCTTCATCCTCCCCCCAAACTTTTGTCTTGCACAGCGTTTAGCCCTACATGTCAAAATCAAAAGAGAACATCAAAATTCTTGCCCGAACCTATTTGGTTTTTAAAACTCACTTTCACCGCACAGCCCCACGTCGCGCAATATTAATACTAACTTGTATCACTAATATCAACCTCGGATTTTTTTTTTTTTTTTTTTGGTCCTAGCCACTAAAATCCCAGGAAAGTAAGTGGCAAGACCAGCCAGAGTACAAATATTGGTAACACCCGGCCGGCCTCCCTGTGGCAGGTATTGGTAACGTCGGGTCTCACTAGGGGCCCGGCGGCTAACAGGCCGGACGAACAATGGGCACAACAAACTACACAGTACATATCCCACACACTTTTAAATCTCTGGCTTGTCCGATACAGAGAACATACGCGGAGATGGGAGAAATCCCAGGTGCCGTCAGACCCCGAACATACCTAATACCTAATACCTAATATTGGTAGTGTGCACTTGACTGGGGAGGGTGCCCCAACAGTGTTTTTATCGGGCTGAAAGAGAGCTACAACAATTTGTGCTTTTAACTGTCTCAAACAGCTGAGAAATATGTTTTTAGTGAACTGCCCCCCCCCCCACCATAAACTTTTCATGGTGAGGAACCAACTCTTCTCCAGTGAATTCTATTGTGTTTTTGGCATCACCATCATCTTCAGCAACCCCAAAACCGCTATAGGGGACTGATTCCACTGCTCTAGGTGCATTCTAACATTTGTTTGTTCTCCCCCCCCCCACCTGTGGACAGTGGGGGCCAGCACAAAACCTTGCTGACAGACTGTTCAGCCGCTATTCCACCTACAGACCTGCTACCGGCGACAATCAGCACCTTTTCACGAGCCCTCTCACGGGAACCCACAAAACCCCGTTAAACCGAATCAGCTCAATAATCCGGATTTTACCCGACATGGAGGGAAAACCTGATAATAACCAGGACACCATGCAGCAAAACCCAAACGATGATCCCATTATCATCGAACACAAGGATGAAGCGGTGGACCCCCGCTTTGGGGCCCCCCAGACAAGCAAGAGAAAGAATAGGAAGGGAATAGTGCCAAATTTGCAGCGGGAGACACGCTCACACACTGAGCCTAAGGAGCCAAAAGAAATACACGACAACCAGCAAAGTCAAAAAGACGCCAGCGAGGAGAAACAACCGGATCTGCCTCTGGATCCCACCCTGCCAGAGGGCACCGTACATGAAAAATCAATGTTCCTCAAGGCTGCTCTGGAAACACTGTTCAAGGAGCAAACCAATAGGGTGACCACAGGGCTTGGAGCCCAAATCGTCAACTTGTGGAATAAGCTGGATACACTCCTGATAGAAACTTTCCTAGAGAGTGAAAGAGCAACAGCAAAGCTCCAGGCTTATACTGATTGTGGGGCGAACAAAATGCCACAGCGCGTCCCCACATACGCCCAAGCGCTGAGGACCACAACAATAGAGCAACAGCCGATTCCTGCTGCCCCCAGCAGGAAGAAGGGGCCCCCTACTACAATGCCCACATCTGGTCATTTTAAGGCCAGCCACACCAGAGACTCACCATACAAGCGAAGAGGTGAAAAACTCGGTAATTACTAACCTTGGTGAAGATTTTAAAACCACCAGAATAAAATCGATGAGGAAGACTCGCAACGTTGGCGTTATTATTGAAACTGAGACACAGGAAGAGGCGAATAAAATCATTGAAAACCAGAAAGTGCCCTCCCTGGGTCTCCATGCAGAGATCCCCAAGAGAAAAGGACCGAGTATTGTAATTTACGACACTGGAAGTGACCTCTCTCCAACCCAACTACAGGACGAAATCTACAGAAGAAACCTGCAGCACGACATTCCAGATATTGACCCATCGGGGCTAATCACACATAAATACCAGACAAAGCCCAGAAACAGTAACGCCACAAACTGGGTGATTGAGTTGGCCCCAAGAGCCTGGAAGATAATCAGCCAACAGACACGGATTTATATCAACTGGGGCAGCCACCGCTTTAGAGAGCACGTGGCAGTGCCCAAATGCTTCCGGTGTTGCCGATTCGGCCATACCACACATACGTGTGTGCAACCACAAACCTCCCCAACTTGTGGGCACTGTGCAGACATAGGCGACAACTACAACTCCTGCCCTAATAAAACCGCCCGACCAGTGTGCGCAAACTGCAAAGACTTAAAACTACCAGCAGATCACTCCATTAGAGACAGAAACTGCCCCGTATACATAAAAGCCAAAAGTGCTCAACAATCAAGAACCGATTATGGGAACTCTTCTTAAAAGCAATAATGTAAACACAATGAAATTTGCTCAACATAATGCACAACGGGCTAAAGCTGTTGCCGCGCAACTAAAGAAGAAGGCCGATGAAAACAGTCTTGATGTCCTCTTTCTCCAGGAGCCTTACACGCACAAGAAAGAGGTGAAAGGCTATCCCCTCATGTATAAAATAGTTCAGCATGAAGGAGATACCCCGTGGGCAGCCTTGATAGTTCACAATCCTGACCTCACGGTAATAAAGATAACTCATCTCTGCAATAAATGGGCTGCCTGTGCTCAAATCATCTCCCCATTAGGAGAATTCTATGCAATATCATTATACTGTCGACCTGGCGAAGACATCCTCCCTGCAATACATTACCTGCAAAACGTTCTCCATGAGCTCCCCAACGCCAAAGTAATAGTCTGTGCAGATGTTAACTGCAGGTCGCCGGCGTGGCACAGTGCAACCCCTGACCGATGTGGTACTACTAACGGCCAGCGCCTCAAAGAATTCCTCACCAACAATAGCCTGGCAATACTAAACCAGCCGAACAATCTGCCCACGTTCTCAAGTACATTATGGGAAGCAACAATAGATGTAAGCTTTGCTACCTGCTCCATTGCTGGACATATATCTTCATGGAAGGTCAGAGAGGATTGGACAACCTCTGACCACAGAGTTATTACATTCAAGATGCACCATGCCCTTAACAGACAACCCACACCTAGAATAACCATCAACAGATTCGCCGTGGACAAGGCCAACTGGGAACAATTTCAAGAAGCACTGACTGGCTCTGTCCAAACTTTTGACTATGCAACTCTTACCCCGGACCAACACCAACGCGCCATTGTAAACATAATTATAGAGGCTGCAAACGCAACCATCAGAAGGAAGAAACCATCCCCAGGCGCGGTCCCCTGGTGGTGCCCAGAGCTTCAGAGACTCTGACATGAGGTAAATACATGCAGAAAAAATTTTCAACGAGCAAGAAGATCCTGGCCGGCAGCAGAGGTGCAGGTCCTCAGGCAGCAATACCGTGAGGTCAGGAATGACTACACCGCCTTGATCAGAACACGGAAGAAACGATCCTGGGAAATGCTAGTTTCAACTACAGGGAACGAGTACCCTTGGGGGATTGTATATAAAGTGGCAATGAACAAGCTGCCCAAAGGAGAGGTAGTTCCCTCAACTAAAACACCTGCTGGCTTCTATACAAAATCATGGCACCAATCAATAGACAATATCCTCAATACCACCTTTTGGCAACTCCCGACAGCTCACTCCCTGGAGCAGCTCCGTCTCTGCGAAGGAAATGCAAACTACAACCCAGTAGAACGTGAAGACCCATTCACACTAGCAGCCCTCTACTTGGCGACCGCCAAAATACGAAACAAGAAAATGCCTGGTGAAGACTATCTGGAACCAGAGATCGTAAAAAAGGCCGTAGAATACATACCAACAACTATCCTAAATCTGTTCAATCACTGTCTCTCTGCAGGCTACTTTCCTCACGACTGGAGATCTGCATGGATCCGACTGATCTTGAAGAACCCAACAAAATCACGGGAACTTCCGGAGTTGTACAGACCTATAGCACTATTACCAGTACTGAGCAAACTATTTGAACACTTACTCCACAACAGAATAGAAACCCGCTACCTAGAAGCAAGCAGGGCTACGATCCCCCAAACAATTTGGCTTTCGAAGAGGCTGCTCCACTGTAGACACCTTGGAACGCATAATAACTGCAGCTAACAACTGTAACCGCAAATACTTCCTAATGATCTCTGTCGATTTTGCCTGGGCATTTGACTCACTCTGGTGGCCAAGTGTCCTCGGCAGACTCCGGGAGGCAAATATCTCCAATAACCTGTACCACTGTATCAAAACCTACCTATCTGATAGAAGGATCTCAGTATGTGCTCCCTACTCTCAACTTACTCGGCCTATCTTCCGGGAGTGCCCACAAGGTTCAATCCTGGGGCCATTCCTTTGGAATCTGGTGATGGACGGCTTCCTCAATCAGGATCTCAATGGGGCAGATGCACAAGCATTTGCAGACGACCTCGTCCTGATGCTGGAGGGGGACAGCCGGGCACAACTGGAAGCCACTGCAAACCGGGCAATTGATTCCCTGCAAACGTGGGCGAAGCAGAACCACCTAACAATATCACCAACCAAGACATCCTCAATACTCCTCAAGGGTTCTCTCGACACGAGAAGGCCACCACAAATCAAAATAGAAGGAACCACGATTAAACTAACTACAGAACTAAAATACCTCGGATGGATAAAAACTTATCCTTTACCCCACATCTCAACTATCTCCAGAGAAAGATCAGGAACTACTCAGCCCTCATAGCAAGAGTCACACGAAAAGATTGGAGACTACGGAAACGGGCCCTGTCTCTCTTTTACAAGGCTTTTTTCATCCCTGCCGTCTCATATGCTGCAGGGATTTGGTACAACAAAGCAACCACGGCTGTGAACAAAAGGAAATTAGAATCAATACAGCGGAGCATCTTGCTCACCATCACAAGAGCATGCTGCACTGTCAGCTCTCATGCGCTGCAGGCCCTGGCAGGATCACTCCCCCTGGACCTGGAAATTGTCCGCTGCGGCATGCTCTTTCAACTGTCCAGAGGTAAAAGTGTATCCTGCATCGGCTTCACTACCGATCCAGCCAACAACAGCAACATAGAGAAAAAACGTCTTATCAACCATCTCCGGCAAACCTGGTAGTCCCGATGGGCAGAATCAACTAAAGGCGCCATAACCCGGAAATTTATCCCAGACGTTACCCAAGTCTACCCCCACCAGCCGGCCTGGTTCTCACCGGGCTCTACACCACCTTCCTTCTAACGGGACATGGTTCCTTTAATGCCAAACTTTCGACCTTCGGAATAAAAGAATCACCACTATGCCACTGCGGTGAAAATCAGACATGGACACATCTGATGCATGAATGCCCCCTCTTTGATGATATAAGATGTCACTTTATAACTAAAATATGTTTCAACCCGAAGGATCGGGAACACCTTGTACTGTCGGAGGAGGAGTACTATAGAGCCCTCTCGAAATTGGCGCACGAACTGTTCAGCAGACTACGAGCATTACCACAACTTCCCTAAACTCGACACTGGAACTCTGACAACTGAAACGGACAACAATGACTAGGACTTAACTGGAGGAGACCTATATCCCCTTAGTGACACCATCCCACACTGACACCCTGATTATTGGAACAGCAGTGGATGGGATCCTATTCCAACACTGACCAACTAATGGACTGTACACTGTCATGGACCTGACGAAGCCACAGCTTTGCTACATACACGCCATGTTAGTGATCTGAGCCGGCTCCCTTGTTCGGCCCTTTCTTCTCCCTTACCCCGGCGGGGGGAGGTGACGGCTTTCCTGTCTCCTCCCCTCCTTGCCAACCCCACTCTTCCCTCTGGTGGGGTATGGGCATGCCCCACTGATTCTACCTGGGGTCGTCTCCCCTATTGACCCCATTCTTCTGTCTTTATCCCTCCAGTCTTCATTCTCCCTACCCAACTCTATCTGTATGCAAGCGAATGTCCCACATACCAAAAATAACCGTGTCTAAATTACGCTGTTCGCCCACCATTTTGGCTTTTCTAATTCTAGCGCAATATTCCCATGCAAATTTTTTTTTTTTTTTTTAAGGTCCTAGCCACTGAAATCCCAGGAAACTAGGTGGCAGGACCTGCCAGAGTGCCAATTTAAACTAGTGGTTACCTGGTCTGCCTCCATGGGGCGAAGTGCGGGCAACGTTGGGCCTCAGCTGGGGTCCAGCGGCTAAATGGCCAGAAGAACAACGGTACATAACACAACACACTCACATGATTCATACACTTTTAAATCTCTGGCCTTCCCAGTGAACTGGTACACTCACAATGAAAGCAACGTGGAGATGGGGGGAACCCCTGGTGCCGTTAGACACTTAACACACTTTGCACTTTGCACTATGCCTTCACACCGAACCTATTTGGTTCTTGCCCGAACCTATTCGGTTTTTAAAACTCACTTTCACCGCACAGCCCCACGTCGCGTACTATTAATACTAACTTGCTAAGTATCACTAATATCAACCTCGATTTATTTATTTATTATAATTATTATTTTTTTTTTTTTTATTTTATTTTATTATTATTATTTTTTTTTTTTTTTTTGGTCCTAGCTACTGAAATCCCAGGAAAGTAAGTGGCAAGACCAGCCAGAGTACAAATATTGGTAACACCCGGCCGGCCTCCCTGTGGCAGGTATTGGTAACATCGGGTCTCACTAGGGGCCTGGCGGCTAACAGGCCAGATGAACAATGGGCACAACAAACTACACAGTACATATCCAACACACTTTTAAATCTCTGGCTTGTCCGATACAGAGAACATACGCGGAGATGGGAGAAATCCCAGGTGCCGTCAGACCCCGAACATACCTAATACCTAATACCTAATAATATGCCTTCACACCACTGAAATCTCAGGAAACTAGGTGGCAGGACCTGCCAGAGTATTTATTTAAAATATTGGTGTACCTGGTCTGCCTCCACGGGGCGAAGTGTGGGCAACGTCTGGCCTCAGCAGAGGCCTGGCGGCTAAATGGCCAGAAGAACAATGGCACACAACATTACTCATGTACAATATCCATACACTTTTAAATCTCTGGCCTTTACAGCGTACTGTATCACACGACAATGTAAACTACGCAGAGATGGGGGAAACCCTGGTGCCATTTGACCCCAAACACACTTTACACTTTACACTATGCCTTCACACCTGCTCTACGAATGTAATATATATGAAGACCTCCGTGGCCTACTGTTTACCAAACTACGTTCCATCCTTAGAAATCAGGAGGACATAGTGCTGCAGGAAGAAGAAAACTATAAGGCTTTCACGCTTTTCGCTCAAAATCTCTTCGTGAGGCAAAGAGCACTTCCACCACCCTGAAACAAACATCAGACTTTGGACCACCGATGGACAGAAAGAGCACAACTGGCCATTGACGACCAGCAGAGTGACTACAGCACTTGAATACAAGTGGTGGGGACAACCTACAGCAACTGAAAGACAACTGAGTCCTAACTGGATGCGACCAAACACTGGGACCTAGATGTAGTTGGCCTGTCATGTGCAGGTGACGCATCCTGGCCTCTGCCGAGACTAAGTCCACCACCTGGAGAGTCAAAGTGAACGACTTAGATTGCAGCCCTGCTGCCAACTAGCCAAATGGCTACCCAAATCCGACACCTTTCCAGGCCTGCTTTATCTCCTTTTCCCGGCGGGGGAACACCCCTGTCTCCTCCTCTCCCTGCAAAACCCACTTTCCCCTCTGGTGTGGCATGGGCATGCCCACTGAACATTTGGGGGGCCACCTTCTCTATCGGTCCCTTTCTTCTTTTTCTGCCCTCCAGCCTTCCTTCTCCCCACCCAACTGTCTACCTTCACAGCGCACAGCCCCACATGTCAAAATTGTAACTACACCAAAATTGCTTGCCCGACCCTTTTCGGCCAAAAATAAAACTCATCCAGCGTACAATCCATTCTCGCTCTTAAGGCAAATCTCTATGACCAAACAAAGCACCAACAACGATTAAAGCATTGTCTTTTTTTTTTTTTTTTTATAGGTCCTAGCCATTGAAATCTGAGGAAAGCAGGTAGCAGGACCTGCCAGAGTACTGATTCCTTACTGGTAACACTTGGCTAGCCTCCACGTGGCGCGGTATGGGAAACGTAGGGTCCCATCAGGGGCCCGATGGCCAATAAGCCAGATGAACAATGGGCACAACAGACTACACTGTACACGATCCACTCACTTTAAATCTCTGGCTTGACAGGGTACTGTCACTCGATACAGAGAACACTGCGGAGATGGGAGAAATCTCAGGAGCCGCAAGACCCTCAACATACCAAATATGCCTTCACACCGGATGGTCATAGGTGGCACTGCTGATTGATGCTTTAGAAATTGATGCTTATGCTCTAGTTATTTTAAGGTAATATTTGCATTATAAATTAAAAGGCTTTTCCTATAGCTAGGTGGACGCTATCTTACTTCCTATGCAAGTTTTGTCTATTTTATCAGGTATTTCCTTTACATATTATAAAGTTTGTCTCATTAGGCTTAGCATTCTGCTGATCGTATGCTAATACGTTGTCACAGGTTGTTACATCTTAAACACAGAGATTAGGCTTAGCGTGTTCGCTACTTGCTACTGCTTAAACTCTGATAGTAAATGCTCATTAACACCAGTTATTGAATCCGATGATGTTAGTGAATCACTACCACATCCCGATGAGAAAGTAGTCCCGTTCTTCTAGGAGAATTTCTATATCTGGCGTTTCCCACCCCTCTCAAAATGCTGTGGGGATACCCCCAAAACTTCCACAGTCCACTGTGTGCCTTCAAATACAACCACGAACTTGTGGTTGGCATCAATCGCCATCATTTTTAACAAACTATCTGACACCAACACTGTGAACCCGATTAACCGAACATTTCCAGTAATTAGAAATCCACAGATATGGAGAAGAAATTAGACAAGCACAAAGATCCCCTGACTGAGACACAAAATGATGACCCCGTCATTATTGATCAACTGAATTATTGACTGAATCACTTTAGAGGCCCCGACCTGGGCCCCCCCTCAACCAAACGGAAAACCCGCAAGCGAGTGGTTCTCGAATCGGAATGAGAAACCCGATCTCGGGCTGAAATAAAGGAACAGCCAGAAACCACTGCATCGCAAAAAGAAAAAAATTATGAAAACCAACAAGAACCATCTCTGGACCATACCATACCATACCAGAGGGATCCGTATATGAGAAAACTCTCTCTTTCTGAAAACGGCCCTCGAAACCATTTTTAAGAATCCCAGTAGGATATCGTCTGGCCTCAGATCGCAGATTGTCACTATCTTTCACAAGATGGAGACAATGCTGCATGACACACATGTAGAAAATGAGAGAGCCATCACACAGCTACATGCCTACATGGAATGCGGAGAAAGACAAATGCCACAGCGCCCCCCGACATATTCTGAAGCGCTGAGGATCAAACCTGCCACTACTACTGTCACCACCACTAATCTGGCACCGAGGAAGACACTGCTCCCTACTCCAGACTTTGTGGTTTTCAAACCTACAACCATTGACTCTTAAAACTAGTGAAGAGGTAAAAAAAAGGTCATTGACTCCCTAACTCAAGAGTTTAGAACGGGCTAAAATCAGAGCCATTAGGAAGCCACGAAACACAGGGGATCATAATTGAGACCAAAAACAAGTGATGCAGATCTAGGCGACTCCGTAGCCAGGTGGGAAGGAGCAGCAGTGCACAGCACACGCTTCTTGATTAGACCGGGGTTCGAACCAGTCACCACCAAATACGGAGGATACGGAAAGGTCAGGGAATGACCACCGCATATCCCGGAGCAATATGGCCTTAGTTGCTAATGCTCCTAAAAAAAAAAAAAAAAAAAAAAAGATTGATGCAGATCTCATCATCAATAATTCCAAGATTCCGACGCTTGGACTCTCTGCTGAGCTGCCCAGAGCAAAAGGCCCCTCCATTGTCATATTTGATATCGACAAAGACCTGACTCCTACTGCCATGTGAGGAGATATATATACGCAACCTCCAGAAAGACTTACCCGATAGAGACCATACTACCCTACTAATGCCCAAGCACCAAACCAAGAGTAGGAATGACAACGTGACAACCTGGATGGTCGGATTGGCCCCCAAATGCATGGAAACTCATAACAAAACAAGAGAGAATATACATAAATTAGAGCTCACATCGCTTCAGGGAGCACATTGGCGTGCCAAAGTGCTTCCGGTGTTGCCGATTTGGCCATACCACCCAAACATTTGCTCAACGGGAGGCAACCTGTGGACACTGTGCTGAGAAAGGGCACAACTATGGAACTTTAGTGGCAAAAGCATCCCCATTCAACCAGAGATAACAAATGCCGTTTATATTAAAGCAAGAAGTGCCCAAAAACTAAGAATCCATTATGGGGACTCCGCTTAAAAGACATAACACTAGTTGCATTAAATTTCTACAACTTAATGCACAGCAAGCAATTGCTGTAGCTGGACAGATCAGACAGAACGCTGAGGAAGAAAATCTCGACATCCTCCTGCTACAGGAACCCTACACCTGTGCGGGTGATGTCTGGGGATATCTGCCTAACTACAAGATCGTCCAGGTGGATGGCGCAACCCCTTGAGGTGCGGTGGTGAGGAATCCGGATATAGCAGTCACTAGGATCTCGCACCTGTGCTTCGAGTGGGCCTCCTGTGCACACATCGTCTCCTCCCTAGGGGAACTCTATGCGATTTCACTATACTGCCATCCAGGGGAGGACATCCTTCCAGCAATTCAGTACTTACAACAAGTCCAAAGCGAACTTTCGGGAGCAAAAATTCTTTTCTCTGCTGACCTCAACCCTATGGGAGGCCACTCTCGATGCCACCATGACTACCAGAACCCTTGCTGGCCACTTGACAGACTGGATGGTGCAGGAGGACTGGACCAGCTCTGACCATAGGGCCATCACCTTTACCATGCAAAGATCACTCTACCGAGCTCCAATAAACAGCCTTAAACAGAACAGATACGCAGTTAACAAAGCAAACTGGGATGCGTTCAAAGTCGCCATCATGAACAATGCACACATTCTAATAGCCGACCAGCTACAGAACCAAATCCTGGATCAACACCAACATGCGGTCACAAATGCCATTGTGAGTGCAGCCAATCAAACAATCAAGAAGAGGATTCCGATGCCAGGTGATGTCCCATGGTGGTCACGAGAACTCGACCTGCTCCGAAGAACCATGAATCAGAGGTGTGCCTTCCAAAGAGCCAGACGAACTTGCCCCGCGCCCCATGAGGTAGAGTTCCTCAGACGTCAGTACAGGGAGGCTAGAAACACATACACTGCAATGATCAGGCAGCAAAAAAAGCTGTCCTGGGAGCATCTGTTCTCCACTGTGGGCAACTCTGGCCCATGGAACATCATTTCCCAAATAACTACAAATGAGCTGCCCAGGGGAGAGGTGGTACCCTCCACCATCACACCCCAAGGTGCCATGACCAACAACTGGCAGGACACCATCAATATTTTAAATGCCAATTGCAAACCTGTAGGAGACAACACCCACGAACAACAACAGATATGCCAGGCCAATGATGCCTACCAGTCCCCGCAGGTAGATGATCCATTTACTCACCTAGAACTCAAAACTGCTGTAAACAAAATTAGAAACAAAAGAACCCCTGGACTTGACATGCTTGAGACAGAACTAGTCAAGAAGATGGCCCAATTTACCCCGGACCTGCTCTTGGAACTGTACAATCACTCTTTCCACTCTGGCACGTTCCCCTCGGATTGGAAAGTTGCTAGCCTAAAATTAATCCTCAAAAATCCAACTAAACAGCCACACATACCAGAATCCTACCGACCAATTGCATTCCTCTCTGTGCTGAGTAAAGTGCTAGGATAACTGCTGAAACAGAGAATCAAAATACACTACTCTACAGAAAATCTTGCTGCAAACGGGCAATATGGCTTCAAGTCAGGAAAATCCACTCTGGACCCACTGGAGTGCATCCTGAACATGGCAGAAAACTGTCCACAGAAATATCTACTTCTCATCTCTATCGAGGACACTCGACCACCTTTTGGTGGTCAAGTGTCATCGCAAGGCATGAGCTGCCCTTTACTCAGGGCAGCTCATCTGCCGATAAATCTCTACAGCTGCATAAAAAGATACCCAAGTGGAAGAAGGGGCTTGGTTCAGGCCCCCTACTGCCAGGTCGAGCGTTAAGTACACCAGGGATGCCCGCAGGGCTCTGTATTGGGTCCCCTCCTGTCTGTTGGACGAGTTCCTCCACCTCGACCTAGGGGATGTACAAGCACTGGCGTATGCCGATGACCTTTCCCTGGTCCTAACCGCAGACTCAAGAGCTCAATTGGAAATTCGTGCAAACACAGCACTAACCAAACTCCGAGAATGGACAGAAATCTCGGACCATCTCACAATTTCACCCACCAAAACTCAATCCATCCTACTGAAGGGTTACCTAACCCCAACTAGACCACCACAGATTAGAATCCAAGACAGAACCATCAAGCTAGTTACTGAATTGAAATACTTGGGAGTTATCTTGGATCGGAACCGGTCGTTCACTCCACACCTGAAGTACATGCAGAATAAGATTAAAAATTATGCAGCCATGCTCGCGTCACACACCGAGACTGGGGGCTGAAAAGGCGCACCCTGGCAATCCTCTATAAAGCAGCTACCATTCCAGTAATCACATATGCGTCTGGCACATGGTTCCACAAGGCCTCAACCGTGGTAAATCGCCAATGGCTCAAAAATTATACATATTATTGACCCTCACCCAAGCATACAAAACAGTGTCGACCCACGCACTGCAAGTGATTACAGGGGCTCTCCCTCTCGACCCTGAGGTCACCCAAACAGGCATGCTGCAGCAGCTTGGACGGGGAAAGGTTACAACATATCTGGACCACACAACAGATCCAACAAGCAATTGGAAAGCCGAGAACAAGCTTCAAATCTACCTGCGATCAATCTGGCAACAGTGCTGGACAAACTCTGACAAAGGGGAAGTCACGAGAAACTTCCTTCCGAATCTGGAGCAAGTGTACCCTATATTTCCAACATGATTTTGCCCAGGACTGCATGTCACCTACCTCCTTACAGGACATGGAGCGATCCGTCACAAGCTTCATCTCCTTGGAATCACAGACAACCCTGCATGTGCTTGCGGCTCCCCCGAGACCTGGGATCACCAGATGCATGAGTGTGAACTGTATGATCTACGTGCCCAGCTGATCACACAAGTGCGTTGCAACCCTAAGACCAGGAGCACCACCTGCTGGAGGATGGAAAAACCTACAAAGCCTTAACTGAATTTGCTCAGAGGCTATACGCTAGACGACTAACCCTTCCACTGCCTGCAAACCACAAGGACAAATTTAGTACTCCACGGACCCCAAACCTGAAAGCTCCATGATCAAGTGGAAACTTATAATTCCATCAATACCAGATTACTGGTGTAGGACCATTAAATATCCCAACTCATCACCAATTATAATCAAACAGAACACGTATCACAAGAGTATGGGGAGAGAACCTGTCAGTTCTACTCCCGTTGATTACGCTGGATATCATGGCAGAACTGGAATTCACCTCAACCATACTCAATTACTTTCCACCACAAATTAACTCATGGACGGGACATGGCTCCCAAGGGCAACCTCCAAAGGAAAGAGCAAGCCCAGCCTCCATGCACAATATACCACCCGGACTTGCATTCTGCTTGATAGCTCCATTCTCCCAAACAACAACGGAATCACCCTAATGGTGAATAAATCCTACTCTTTCAAATATCCATGGACGGGACATGGTTCCCATGATTGACTACTCAACAAATTGCTGCATTAACTGCACTGTATTGACTTGGACTTATTGATTCTACATTTCCAGCATCAAATGGACCGCGACTTGCTTCTAGAATACTCAATCCTGACCTTCACAGTGTACGCACCAAAAACGGCAAGCAGCCCTCTATACATTATCCTATGGACACTAAAATATGATTTAACTGTATGGGTCCCAGTTTCAATGAGTGACCTCCAAATTGGCGGCAAAACTTGGCGCACACAGACATCAGAGAGTTAAATCCTAGAAGAGACTCAATCCTACTGGTCTATACCAAATGCCACATGGACAAATCGCAGTCTGCACGCAGTGCCGTATTGGCGACCTGAGCCAGCTTTCTTGTCTGACTCACCTTTTCCACCCCTCCCGTGGGTGAGGGAGTGTGACGGTTCCACCTTCCCCCCACATTCTTACTCTCCGGTGGGGCATGGGCATGCCCCACTGTAAACTGGAGCTGTCTTCTCTATCGGCTCCATGTCTCTGCCTTTGCCCCCATTCTTCAATCTACTTCCCCCACTCTACCTGCACGCAAGTGAATGCCCCACACAATCTAAATTAATCTATCTAAAATCACCTTCGCCCACTACTTTCGGCCTCTCATTCCTAGCGCCTCCCTTACACGCGAGCGCATAAAGGATATATATATATATATATATATAGGGTGATTCTCTACCAGTGCAACAAACTTGCAGGAGGTGTAGGGGGTACAAAGGCGAATCGGAATCAAATAGCATTGCAGGGTCCGAAATGCCTTCGTCATGCGGTAGAGGACGTTGAACGGGAGGTTGCGTGAACAGTGATTCCGCTGGAAGTCAGCATTTGCGAACCGGTTCCCGAGGCAGTAGGTTGGACGAATATTCAAACGTTGAACTGGCCGACATGCACCTAGCGTGTGGAGCTGCGGACTGTAATGGGCATGCTGCTCTGCGCTTGTACCAGGAACGTTTCCCGCACAGGCGTGTGGGAAACGTTCCTGGTACAAGCGCTCCTGGTCATCATCATACAATTTTCGCACGTGTGCACAGGTTATGTGAGACTGGTTGTTTCACGAGAGGTACCATGAATCGAGAGCGAACGACAAGGACGCCAGACAATGAGAATGTCATACGTCTTGCAGAAGACAATCCGAATACAAGTACTTGAGCAATAGGCCAACGACTGGGTATTTCTCAATCCACTGTATGGAGGATACTGTCAACAAATCAAATGAGTTCATATCTGCAACGTGCCCAATCATTGGAGCCTGCAGATTATCCACTCCAGAGGACTTTTGCTACCTGGTTTCTTCAACAGAAACGGTTCGCAAATGCTGACTTCCAGCGGGATCGCTATTCACGCGACCTCTCGTTCAACGTCCTCTACCACATGACGAAGGCATTTCGGACCCTGCAATGCTATGTGATTCCGATTCATCTTTGTGCCCCCTACACCTCCTGCAAGTTTGTCACACTGGTAGTGATCACCCTGTATACACAGCTAGGCAAATAAATAATTATAGACACGTATGGCATAAATAACCGGGGTCAACAAGGTTTTTTAACATTTTTTTGGAAAAATACAAAAGCAGTTTAAAAAAAAAACAAAATAGCTTCAAAATCAGCCAAAATCATCCAACATTGCACTCTATACCTTTCCCAGTTGAATTTATTGTAACAAAAGAGACATATCTGTATTGTTTAATGGTATACTAATACCTATTTTTAGTTTTATGGCCCTGAGGAGTGGACACTGACTTATATTGCTATAATCCTTATTATGCTGTAGCATGTTTCAACCACTACTATATTTAAGGCAGCCAGGCACCTCTGTGAAAGATAACTTGTTTACAAGCTGTCTTTAGCCCTTAAATGTACAGTTTTGGGGTTAATTTCGATTTGTGAGATCTAGTGGTAGGTTGTAGTGTTTTAAAGTTCTTGTTTAGTCTTGTGAAATGGAGCATAAATGCCACACGTGCATTAATTTTCCAAACAGTTTTGCTATGTTTGTAGACAGTTTACAGTGAAGTCGCAACGTCAATCAATCACAGACAAGGTGAAACAAGCTTGTCATTTTTATTTTGTTTGCCACGTGGGTGATCAGGATAAAAGATGAGCACTGCATATGTGCTGTATAACGTGCCATTGTAAATCCAACTGAATGGATGAAGGGGAAGAATTCTAAAATGGCTTTTGCTGTTCCAATGACCTGGCAAGAACCAACAAGTCACCTTGAAGACTTCTACTTCACAAATACTAAAGGTTTTTCAAGGAAAAATAGAGTTAAAATAAAATACTCCGACCTTCCTTCCGCAATAAGACAAGTGCCACACACATCGGAACTACATATTCCTATTCCTTCACCTAGCTGTGAAAAAATCACTATTCCAGAAGAGCAAGAGTCACTAGAGCCCATACCTGCCCCTTCAAAGTCTGCAAATCTCTTTGTTACAATCCTGAAAATGACAAATCCCACACTTAATTGAGCAAAGTGAATTTAATGATTTGGTTAGGGATTTAATTCTTTCAAAGCAACAGGCTGAGCTATAAGGATCTAGGTTGAAACAGTGGAATTTGCTGGCATAAACCATGAGGATTTCTGTATTTAGAAACTGAAATGAAAAGTTTTGTGGGTTATTATCAAATGGAAGGTTCTATTTGTGTCTTTAAACGGATTGATGGATGAACTAGGCTTTGAACACAATCTTGAATAATGGAGATTATTCATCGATTCTTCTAAACTCAATTTAAAAGCAGTTTTCATACACAATAGTAATATCAAACCATTGGTCTCAGTGGCTCATTCAGTGGCTATGAACGAAACCTACAATAGCATGTTATTGCAATTAAATGCCTTAAACTATAAGAAATATTGTTCGAAAATCAATGGAGATTTAAAAGTAAAACACTTCGTTGCTTGGACTACAGGGTGGTTTTACTAAGTATTGTTGTTCCCTGTGTTTATGGGATAATTGAGCAGTAGAACATCATTATATTGCGAAGGAATGGCCCATCAGAGAAGAATACGTTCCCAGGAAACTCAACATCATATGCACACCTTTAGTGAAACCTGAAATGGTGCTTCTCTCACCTTTGCACATAAAGTTGGGTCTCACAAACTTTTGTAAAAGTTCTGGACAAAAATAGTGAATGTTTCGAGTACTTAAAATGCCAGTTTCCAAAAATTAGTGATGCAAAATTGAATGAAAGTATATTCGTAAGTCCACAAATTAGACAGCTTTTAGAGGAAAGAAATTTTTAAAACTAAACTTAATTCCACTGAATTAGTTGCATGGAAATCCTTCAGAGTTGTTGTTAGCGGGTTTTTAGGGAATAAAAAAGTAGAACTATAAATAGTTCATAGAATTGTTGCATAACTATCAAAAGTTAGCATGCCGAATGTCGCTGAAGATACACTTCCTACATTTGCACCTAGGCTTCTTTCTGGACAACTTGGGATCTGCCAGTGACAAGCAGGAGGAATGATTCCATCAAAATATTCACACAATGGAGCAGAGGTAGCAAGGACCATGGGATCCAGCAATGATGGGTGACTGTTGCTGGTTTCTGATAAGAGAGAACCATTCTGCTCATAAGAGAAAAAAATAACTGTAAGTAGTACTATTTCTTATTTTTGCCTCCCCTTTTGTGGGTCAATTGATTACTTAAATCCAAATAGGTGTTTATAAAGTTAAAATATGTTATTTTTTATCCATTTGGAATGTTTACTGGTTATCATTTCTATTTCAAGCAATTAATTTACAAGAAAAGTAGTCAAGTACATTTAGATAAGTAAAAATTTGCAATTTTTGGAAAAAAGGAGCATGAAGCCATAACATGAAAATGTGACGTGCTACGAACTGCATACTGTCATTTTCATTTTC
Organism: Mastigoproctus giganteus; assembly: GCF_048544385.1. NCBI lineage: Eukaryota > Metazoa > Arthropoda > Arachnida > Uropygi > Thelyphonidae > Mastigoproctus > Mastigoproctus giganteus. Next base: position 223,893,904 of record NC_143583.1, read on the forward strand.
CGCACATGAGATTTAGTCAATCAGTTTATTTTGTTCATGTTATTGCAAAAATTTTTTAAAATTTTTGGCTAGTGTAATCAGATCTAGAAAAGTGTTATGAAAGAAAAGATGTTATAAAACATAGTGGTGCAAACTCTCAATCATGCTCGATAATGCAGTCGTGATTGAGAGCTCCAAACCAGCTTAGGCCTCCATTTATGATTCTAACATCAATCGAAGTACATACACCCAAGCAAGACCTCTCATCATGTCTGATAATGCAGGCATGAGAGAGCAGCAGAGTGCATAGACTTGAATACACTAACATTCATCGATCCTGCAAACACCAAGGTAAGAGCTATCCATCATGTCTGGCAACTCGGACATAACAGAAAGCTCCAACCAAGCAAAGATAGTCATGCACACAATTGTCATTTATAAAGCATTCACATAATACTCACACAATTCACTCATGCAAAATAACAAACAACACATGCACACTACGACATATAAAAATTCTCACTCCTGAATATGAACCATTCATTCCGTAAAATATATATAATTATACATTAATAATACACATTTATAAACACTAATATAGATAAACATAGATATTACTCTTGACAGATGTCAATATCAAACTTATATATTCTGACCAGGTAAGAAACACTTTCACATACAGAGGGTATTATTACCTCCTTTACTGTATAAATAGTTGATAAATTATTGACACCATAACTCCTTGCTGGCTGCTTACACTGCTTGAAGGACTTTGTCCAACTGTATCATTACACCCAAATATCTTTCTTCCTCTACTGTTTTCAGTTTTTTGTGGTTGCTATTCCCCAAGTATAAGGAAAGAGTTTTCAGGATATTGAGAACAAAGAAAAACATAACAGCCAAACTGAACATTATCTCTTTGGATGCCATCACTGACTCTTTTCAGAAACCTTTAGAATGGTGTAATAAGTGCATTCAGTCGGTGGTGATTACTTTAAATAAAAAATAAAACCATTTTTGAGCTTCTTCACTTTGTGTTCTTTTTATTCCACCATCTGAGAACTTTATTGCCACATCTTGCAATTTAATATAATTAATTTAAAAGCATATTTTATTCAACATATTTTGCAATTTATATTTTATGCAATATTTTGCTGTTATTCCAGTACTATGATGTTTTAAATTGTTTAAATCGCATTTCCATGTTTAATCTGAGATGTATGAGGGCAGAAACGTTTCAAATGAGCGGGCACCAAGCTTGAATAACTTTAAAGGGTGTGTCAGGTTAGTTAACAATACAAGAACACCAAGTCTTAATTGTTTATTATACAGTAATGTCAGAAGTGTCGTCAATAAAATGAGTGAATTTGAACTGCTGGTTAGGACAAGTAAAACTGCCATAATGAGGCTTACGGAAACGTGGTGTCACCCAGGGATAGGGGGCAATGAGTTTCAGTATGGTATGTATAATGTATTTAGGAAGGATAGGAAAGTAGAAGGGGTGGTGGTGGGGTCATGATTCTTATCAAAAGCAGCCCGAGTGTGACGAAAGCTTTCCGGATTTAGACGTTTCACACGCTTTTATAGAAAGTATAGGATCTGTATGGTGTGAGATGGTAGCAAAGGTATAATGAGAGTGCGAGTAATCTACAGGCCAGGTGATTGTGAAGATTATGATGAGAGCCTGTAAATGCAAATGGAATGGGCAAGTAAGCATCAATGTTTTATTATGGGTGATTTTAATTTGTTTCTAATTGTTTGGAGCAAATGGGAAGGAAACTTGACATTGGGGTAAAATTTTTAAATTAACTAGATGATTGCTATTTGTGTTGATACAAAATATCAGGGAAAGTATTAGGGAAAAGAATATTCTAAACTTCATCATCACCCATAAAAAATATGACATAAGAGGGCTGACAGTACAGGAATCAGTAGCAGGAAGTGATCACAGAGTTCTATGGCGATGAAGAGAGAGAGGTAGCAGTAGTTAAAGGGAAAGGAATGGGTTATAATTTCAGGAAAGGAAATTACGACAGCTTAAGATGCTACATGGCCTCTATTAACTGGGTAGATATCTCACAGAGAGCAAATACAACTGAACTATGGTATAACTTTAAAACATTAATCACAGAAGCTGTGAATGCTTATATATCATTATTATTATTATTATTCATTATACTTATATATCATCATTATTCATCCAAGTTGGATGAATAATGATGTTGCCAGATTACTTGAGCAGAAAGACTGCATGGAAAAGTTATAGAGGAATAAAAAGTACGTAAGCCTATAACAGCTACAAATTGATGTGTAATAGTGCCACAGAAAAGGTTAGGCTGGCAAAGCCAGATTATGAGAGATCACTGGCAAAGAGGGGGATAAAGACTTCTTCACATATATTAATGCAAAGAAAAGAACAAACCAGATCGAGCCCTTATGTAATGGACATGGGATAGTATTAGATACCCCAGATGAAGTTGCAGATGAACTCAACAGTTACTTTGCATTGATATTTACAGAAGAAAAACCCATTGTGTCAATGAGATATTATAGGAGTGAAGTTGAAAAAAAAAAAAAAAATGTTATTAATGATGTTGAAATTTCACATGTTAATTTAATCAAAACATTTCGTGCCTACAGGGCAGTAAGGCCCTGGGGTTGATGGCACATATCCTATAATCTTAAGGGAGGCAGCAAGTGAGTGCATTGAACCATTGAGACTAATTATGAGAGCATCACTGGACTTGGGAGTGATTCCATTGGATTGGAAAAGTGCCAATACATAAGGGCAGTTCTAAGATTGAAGTTGGAAATTACTGGCCGGTTAGTTTAATTTCAGTAGTAGGGAAAAGTGAGCAGCAGCCTGGAAAGCAAGGCAATGGGAATTTCCAGCACTGCTTGGAGTCATAGTGGAACAAGTAAATACATGAGCTATGTTAGGGTAACTAACAGTAGAAACAGGTGCATGTACACCAAGGCTAGCAGTATAGTTAATAAATTCAATGAGCTTGAAGTGCTAGTCAAGACATCAAAGGCAGATATTGTTGGGATATCAGAGACATGGTGTCACACAGACATAAGCAGTACAGAACTGGAATTTGGGGAGTACAATGTGTACAGAAAGGTTAGACAGGACAGGAAGGAAGGAGGGATTATGCTGTAATTTAAGAAACAAAATCTAAGGAAGTGCATCCAAGTGATGTTGGTGGACAATGATATGTTGAGTCTGTTTGGTGTTACATAAACACTGGGAAAGGAAAAATGAGGGTAGGTGTGTGTGTGTTATAGGCCTAATGAATCTGATAAGTATAATGAGCAATTGGGCAGAGAAAATAGAGTGGGCCAGTAAATCAGTGTCCTAAGGGGGATTTTAATTTCCCAGAGATTGACAAGAATTTGTGGGTTGGTCACTCACACACTAGCAAGGCTTTTGTGGATTTATTGGATGATTGTTTTCTACTCTTGATCTGATTATCAGTAATAATTCTTCATACATCAAGAATCTACAGATAAAGGAATCACTAGGTGGCAGTGATCAGTGTGCTGAAGTGGGATTTACTCAAAGATATAACTACCATCAAGGGTAAAGGGAAGGGTTTTTGCTTTCGTAAAGGTGACTACGGTGGTCTGAGACAGTATTTAAATCCTATACGGTGGAACCAACTAATGATGTTACCAACAGAAAATTCAAAATGGGAAGCATTCAAAGAATTAATCTTGGAAACTACTAGGCTTTTCATACCAACAAAGAAATATTGTTCAAGATTTAGGCCTAAATGGATGTCAGATGAACTAATTAGACATGTGACAGAGAAGAAAAATTCATGGGATACATATAAATAAAACATGTGACACAGAAGCCTATGATAGATATAAGCTGGTCTGTAACCAAGTTACAAAGGAGGTTAGGCAGGCAGAGGCAGCTTACGAGAAATCCTTGGCAAAGGATGCAAAAAAAAAAAAAAAACAGCAAAGAGTTCTTAACTTATGTAAACTCTAGAAGGAAGGAGATGAATCAGATTGGTCCACTTGATATCGATGGTTCAACTGTTGATGATCCCGCTCAAGTAGCTAACAAACTAAATGAATATTTTGCATCGCCATTCACACATGAGGAGTTATTCAGGAAGGGGAATGCCAGAGGTGTATTCTAGCTTACTCTGGCAGTAAGCTAGATAATCTTGTAATAACTGAGAGTCGAGTGGAGGGGAAATTGTTGAAGATAAACATAAGAAATGCATCTAGGTTGTTGTTTTTGGTTTTTGGGAGCATTAGCAACTAAGGCCATAGTGCTCCGAGATATGCGGTGGTCATTCCCTGACCTTTCCGCATCCTCCGTATTTGGTGGTGACGGGCTCGAACCCCGGTCTAATCAAGAAGTGTGTGCTACGCAATGCTGCTCCTTCCCACCTGGCTACGGAGGTGCCAAGGCATCTAGTGTGGATGGAATCTATCCAGTTATATTAAAAGAGGCAGCAAAGGAAGTAAGCAAAACCTTAGCCATAATTATGAGAGCTTCCCTGGACTCAGCGGAGGTACCCATGGACTAGAGATTTGCAAATGTGATCCCAATCCACAAAAGAGGATCAAAGGGAGACACAGGTAATTACAGACCGGTTAGTTTAACTTCTGTTCCAGGGAAATTAATGGGGCACTTGTTAAAGAAGTATTGCAGGATCATCTAGACAAGACTTCAGTTATAGCTCGGACACAGCATGGTTTTGTTAAGGGCAAGTCTTGTCTGACTAATCTGATCGGATACTATGATGTAGTCACAAAGGAACTGGATGCAAAGAATAACTTTGATATCATATATTTGGATCTTAGAAAAGCCTTTGATACTGTTGCACATAGAAGACTGCTGCACAAATTGGAGCAGTGTGGCAATGGAGGCAAATTGCTGCTATTGATAAAGGGATGGTCGAGTGGGAGAAGACAAAGAGTGGTAATCAATGGAGACTGCTCTTCGTGGACTAATATTATTAGCAGAGTCCCTCAGGGTTCAGTGTTGGGTCCATTGTTGTTCTCTGCATTTATAAATGATACTGATGATGGTATATCACGCTTAATGTCCAAGTTTGCAGACCATACGAAGGTTGGCAGGGTTGTTAATGACACTAATGACAGTAGACGCTGGAACAGGATCTAGAAAAGTAGAGCAGATGGGCTGAGAGGTGGCAAATAAAGTTTAACATTGAAAAATGTTAAGTACTACATATGGGAAGCAGTAATCCCAGAGTAACGTATCAACTCTATGGTACCACACTGACAGTGATAGAGAACGAAAAGGACCTGGGGGTAATTGTGCAGGCAGATATGAAGTTTTCTGAGCAATGCAGACGGTCTGCAAGAGTAGCATGGTGTCAATCTTGATATACAGGAATGTTTCTAGCATGGATAAGGAGGTGGTTATCCCCTTGTATAAGGCAATGGTCAGACCACACCTTGAGTACTGTATACAGGTCTGGAGGCCTCATTTTAAGATGGATCTAGAGCTGTTGGAATGGTTACAGAGAAGGGCAACAAGATTAGTGAATGGAACAAAAGGTTTCTCTTATGAAGAAAGGCTTAAGTTTTGCAAATTACAGTGTCTGGAGACTAGGCACCTTCTTACTGAGGTGTATAAAGCCTTGAATGGCTTGAGCATGCTCAATGCTGATGGGATTCTTTCTTTTGCTGAGAATAATCGCCTGAGAGGGCATAAATTCAAATTGAGGAAAGATGGTTGTAGGATAGATGTACGGAAGTTTGACTTTAGCCAGCGGGTGGTTGATTGCTGGAACAAACTTCTATCTGTCGTCGTAGAAGTTGATAGCTTAAATAGATTCAAGGCAGAATTTGACAAACATTTGGAGCGAGTGGATGGGTGAAATTAGGGTTTTTTTTTTTTTTTTTGTCCGATGCTATATAAGCTTGCTTTCTTGCATCATGTGCCTTTGCTAATGCTAATATCATGGAGACAACGATCAAGGGATCATTTAGATAGAAATGGAATTCTTAAGGATACACAGCATAGTTTTGTAAGGGGAAAATCGTGTTTAACTAATCTGGTTATCTATTTTGACAGGGTCACTTGAAAGCTGGACTTAGGGAATAAATTCAACATTGTTTATTTGGATTTCAGCAAAGCATTTGACTTGGCCCCACATGAGCAGTTACTTTATAAGTTGGAATCACAGGGACAATCCTTATATGGATAGCTGGATGTGTTCAGGGCAAGAGGCCAAAGGTTTTGATAAATGGTTATTCCTCAGAGTGGGGTGATGTAAGAAGTGGAGTTCCCCAAGGATCAGTACTGGGACCACTGTTGTTTTTGATTTTCATAAATAACATCGATGAAGGGATAGAGGGCGTGATGTCTAAATTTGCAGATTATGTAAAGATTGGTAGAGTAGTTAATGATCGCAACCAAGCTGAGCTTCTTCAGAGTGACCTAGATAGATTTCAGGGATGGTCAGAAAAATGGCAGCTCTGCTTTAATCCAGCAAAGTGTAAGGTATTGCAGCTGGGGAACAGTAACACCAAAATAACTAATACACTTGGTTGAGGTGAACTAAAGCTGGTAGTGGAGGAAACGGACTTGGATATTACGATAAGGTCAGACATGAAGTTCTCTGAGCTTTGTAGACAGGATGCAAGGAAGGCGCATGGTGTCTTATCGATGATTTATTGAACAATTTCTAGTAGAGATAAGGATGTCATAATATCATTATATAAGGCTATTGTTAGACCACACTTGGAATACTGTGTTAAAGTATGGAGACCGCACCTAAAGAAAGAAAGACATTGTACTTCTTGAAAGGGTCCAAAGACGAGGTAACTCACCTGGCAAGATCAGCAAAAGGGTGTCCATATGAGGAAAGACTTTGAATATGCGAGTTGCAGAGCTAGAAACTAGGCACCTTAGAGGAAACTTGATTGAGGTGTTTAAGGCTCTGAGAGGCATAAGTAAAATGAATAAGAAAGAAATTTTAACGATTATAAATGATTCTAGAACTAGGGCCATAATTTCAAGTTACAGGGGGAGATGTTTACACTGGATTGCAGGAAGTTTTATTTTAGCCAGCGAGTTATAAATTACTGGAATAAGTTACCTATATGGGTAGTAGAGGCTGACAGTTTGTGGAAATTCAAAGATCAGCTGGATAATTACCTTTAAGAGGAAGGAAACTTATTATTATTATTTAAATTTTTTTTCCTTATTATTAATATTATTTTTTATTTATATTTTGTTATTTTATTATTTATTTATTTTTTGTCTGGTGCAGCATAAGCCATAGGCTTCCTTGCACCATGTGGCCATTGCTAATACTATATCTGAAAAGTAATGAAAATATGCAGTGTCACTATTAATCTTTGTGTTATATGTACTAATGATTGAAATAGCTACAATATGAAATAGCTACAAATTCAAATTGACCAACATTTTTAACACTGATTTTCCTAACAAATGAATATTTTTTTTTTTTTTTTTGATTTGGTAGTTGTTGGCGCATCGGCTTCTGTGGCCATATTGCACCTCCCAAGGTTTTTGCAGTACTTTGATCCAAGCCCGAGGCGGGAATCAAACCCGCGACCTTTGGGTTGCCGGGCAGGTAATTTACCCACTCGGCTAGCCCGGTCGGCCCAACAACAAATGAATATGAGAAAGATGGTCACAAAATATGCATGGCTTATTATTAACTAAATCACTGTGAAAATGAAGTTGTAAACTCTTTTGATCAGGGATTATCAAAGAATATAATAAGGAAAGTAAATTGATTATCTTAGCAAACAGAACAAATGTAATTAATTACACATTTATTGAAGTTTGTTAAAGCTAATGATTAAAAAGTTCCTTAAAGCTTTGGAGTTAAAAATGACATACAGCACCCTGAAATACCAATTTCAGTTTGTTTAAATAAAATGTTTCATAATATTCCCACACTTCTTAAGAATCCTGTTGAAAATTAATTTCAAGACATTGAGAACTATTGGCATATCAAACAGTTATAGAAAGCAAACTATAAAGGCAATTTCGCCCTACCTCTTAAGAATTCTTAGCAATATAGTTCTAAATTATGCTGAAGGCCTTGAGAACTATTATGCATATCCAGTAGTTATAGATGGAAATTTCAAATTAAATTTTTTTTTTTTTTTTTTTATGAGATGTTATTGTTTGTTATTTGGTTTTTTTAGGAGCATTAGCAACTAAGGCCATATTGCTCCGGGATATGCGGTGGTCATTCCCTGACCTTCCCGCATCCTCCGTATTTGGTGGTGACGGGCTCGAACCCCGGTCTAATCAAGAAGCGTGTGCTACGCACTGTTGCTCCTTCCCACCTGGCCTTTTTTTTTTTTTTTTTTTATGAGAACCCCAAACACGAGAGGTATTAGAACCTATAGTACTTAGTACCGTGCTTGGGTTGGAGGTTGAGAAGACGAAAGAAGATATTTGTTGACATTGGACTTGAACTTCTGTAGATTGTAATTTTCAGGAAATACGTATGAAGGAAGGTTGTTCCAGAAAACGGCAGTTGAATGAATAAATGAGGAAGATGAAAAGTTGGTTCTGTGGGTTTGAAGTTGGACAGTAAATGGATGTTGGCTGGTGGCGGCACGTGTTCGGACTGTTTTGAAAGAGAGAGCGGGAATTATAGAAGCCAATTCAGAAGAACAGTGCCCATGGAAATATCTGTAGAAGAGACATGCAGCAGATACATTACGTCTATGAGAAAGCGAGTGGAGAGACTCTGTTAGAGATGAATCATTAATTAACCTAATTGCCCTCTTCTGAATGGAATCAAGAAGCCTGAGAGATGTTTTGGGGGCACCACCCCAGATGTGGGAACAATATTCCATGGCAGGGCGGATTTGCGATTTATACAGAGTGAGCAGCTGTTTGGAAGAAAAGTAACGCCGAGAGCGAAAGAGAAAACCAAGTTTTTTAGATGCAGAGGAAGCAATATTTGTAATGTGCTTGTGCCAAGAGAGATTAGAAGTCAGGGAAATCCCCAAAAGAGATATATCCTTTTGCCTAGAAATTGGAGTGTCACTAAAGATAAGCATAGGAGCAGAAGAATCCTTTTTGCGAGATATAAGGCAAGACTGAGTTTTAGAAGGGTTGAAATCAACTAAGTGTCTTTGCCCCACTGGAGAATTACCTGAAGATCGGCATTTAAGGAATTGGTAGCAGAATTTCGAGAAGTTGAAGCTGATTGAGCAGGGCAAGGTTTCTCAAAATGGAAGGTTGAATGCAATGTGCTATCATCAGCAAAACTATGGATAGGATTTCCAGTCAATGGAAGAAGGTCATTGATATACAAAAGGAAAAGAGTGGGGGAAAGAACTGAACCTTGGGGGACACCGGCATTAGTGGAGAAGTTAGAAGACAGAGAGCCATCTACCATCACCCTCAGTGAGCAATCAGAGAGGAAACTGGATAACCAATTACTAAAAACAGTTGGCAAACCATAAGATGGAAGCTTGTTTAGAAGACCTTTATGCCAAACACGATCGAAAGCCTTTGAGATGTCAAGAGCAACTACTTGTGTTTCACCGAACCTTTCCATTGAAGTAGTCCATAAATGGGTAACATAAGCCAGAATATCACCAGTGGATCGACACTGACGGAATCCATACTGGCGATCGTTGATCAGACGGAAGGTTTCTAGGTAGTTTAAGAGTTGGCGGTTAATTGATTTCTCCATTACTTTAGAAAGAGTAGAAGTAATTGCAATGGGACGATAATTGGATGGGAGGGATTTGTCACCCTTTTTAGGAACTGGCTGGATATGAGCAAATTTCCAAGCAGATGGAAAAACACCTTTGGAATAAGAAAGTGAAAAAAGGCGGCAAAGAATAGGAGTAAGTTCAGGAGCACAGATTTTGAGAACAAGTGGAGAAATACCATCAGGACCTGGAGCTTTCTTAGCATCAAGATTCATCAAAATCCTTCTGATATCCTTTTGACGGAAGACCACAGGAGGCATTGAATGGACCGTGTTGGGAATGGTGGGAGGTGTTTTACCAAGTTCATTAATACATGAGCTGGAAGAAAAATGGGATGCTAGCAGGTCAGCTTTATCCCTGGCTGAAGTGACAACAGAACCATCTGGTTTGGACAGAGGTGGAAGCAGAGATGGGCAAAAGTTGCGGCCAATAGCTTTGGCAAGAGACCAGAATGCTCGGCTACCATTAGGGCAAGAAGCAAGTTTTCTACTCTTAGCCTGTTCAAACTCTAGTTTGGACTGATTAATAACTGCTTTACAATTGTTGCGAGCTTTGGTGTAGGCAGAAAATGAAACTGAAGAATTAGAAACAAGCCAATTACGATATGCAACATTCTTCTCTTGAACAGCCTTAGCACATTTATTGGAAAACCAAGGTTTAGATAAAGGACGAGATTTTAAAGTGGAGTGTGGGATAAAGGATTCCATTCCTGCAAGAATAATTTCACTGACACGATCTGAGCAAACGTTGACATCAGGAGTTTTGAAACAGTAATCCGACCAAGGAAAAGAAGAAAAGAAGTCTCGCAGGTCATCCCATTTTGCATTCTTATAATGCCAAACAACACGAGGTTGGGAATAGCCATGAGATAAAGGTTCCATTGGAGAAGAGACAATCACCAAGTTGTGATCTGAAGTGCCTAAAGGACCTCTCACTTCGACCGTGTACTTAGAAGGGTTGTTTGTGAGAAAAAGATCAAGCGTATTGGCTGTATGATTCGGATTGTCCGGTATTCTTGTAGGTAAATGAACAATCTGTGCTAGGTCATTAGTAATTGCAAAAGCCTCAGCATCTCGACCTGCTGGGTCGGTGTGACTAGAAAACGGAAGCCAGCTGGAGTTGTGAACATTAAAATCACCAAGGAAAATTACCTCACTGTTAGGAAAGTTGGACTGGAGAAAGTCAAGTTGCAACGAGAGGAAGTCAAAGAGCTCCAAGTGATTAGTGGAGTTGGGAGAACGGTAGAGACAACACATGAATTTGACACAATGAGGCAGAGAGATTTTAAGCCAAAGAAGATCAAAGAGAGGAGATTCCAAATTGCCAAGTCTCTGACAGGGAATATCAGAACGGACATATGCACAAGTACCACCTTTGAGGCGAAAGGAATCATACAGCGAATAATTTGGGCATCTGAGATGAGCAGTAGTTGAATCAACCGATAACTGAGATTCTGTCAGAAAAAGTACATGGGGTTTGGCAGACTGCAAGTGGAAATGGACATCGTTGAGATTAGAATTGAGACCACGTATATTTGTGAAATGAATTAGGAAATCCTTAATACCAGTTGGCAGAATACTTTCAGTATTGGTTCTCGTGACAATATTAACTTCTCAAATCAACTGGAAATATTTTGTTTCACTTTGTCATCCAGCAATTACGTTTTTTTTTTTTTAGAATTTTTTAAATTGATATTAAATACTACACTGCACACTTTGATTTTTATTGTTTATTAATATACAATATTCATTAAAAAAAATCAAACTAGTCTTTTCCTATAAATTTCAACAAATTTGATTTGCCAAGGCGATAAATATGGAAACCATCTCTATTTGTTACATTTATAGCACCATTTTTTTCATAGAAGTGAATGGATGGAGTGTTCCAGTGAAGCACAGCAAAATCCAGTCTATTGCAACCATTTTTAACAGCTTCCTATTAGAAATAAATATAACATTAAATTGAATGATATCAGTATCTGAAAAATAACGTAAAAAAAAAAAATATTTGGGAATGCTTATTATATTGATTAACTGTGACCTTTTTGGTAAGGAATTTCAATAGCGAGGAATTTCAATAAGGAATAGTGAGCATAAATAAAATTTGCTTAATGTTGCCCTATGTGGCAACTTAGTCAACACCCTATATTGCCATCAGCAACTTGTTTAGAGAAGTGTGGATCCAATTTCTGTCAATGAATGGAGGGAAACCTTGGAAGTCCACTTCAATTGAAACTGTACTTGATTGATCTCAAGCAGAAGATGCAGGTCTTCTCTCCCATGAATTATACAAGTTAGCCAGTGAACATATCATACAGATATAAATAACAAGTACTGGTGTGCCATTAAGCATATAATAATTTGAATTTGTTAATTTAAAGCTGACCTCAACACATTCAGTTATCTTCAGAAGGTCAATAAGAATGGAATTCGCATTAGCATTAGTAGAGGCATATGATGCAAGAAAGCAAGCTTATGCAGCATCAGCCAAAAAAAAAAAAAAAAACCACATCCACTTCACCCCACCGTTCATTCAAAATACCTGTCCAGCTGAGCCTTAAATTTATTTAGGCTATCAACTTCCACGACAAGAGTCTGTTCCACCAACCAAATACCCACTGGCTAAAGGCAAATTTCCACAAGTCTATCCTACATCTGTCTTTCCTCAATTTGAATTTATGCCCTCTCAGGTAATTATTCTGAGCAAGAGAAAGAATCCCATCAGCATTGAGCATGCTCAAACCATTCAATACTTTATACACCTCTATCAGATCACCTCGCTGGTGCCTAGTCTCCAGACATTGTAATTTGTAAAACTTAAGCCTTTCTTCGTAAGAGCACCCCTTTGTTCCATTCACTAATCTTGTTGCCCTTCTCTGTACTCGTTCCGGCAGGTCTACATCCTTCTTGAAATGAGGCCTTCAGACCTATAAACAGTACTCAAGGTGTGGCCTGACCATTGCCTTATACAAGGGAATAATCACCTCCTTATTCCTTCTAGAAAAATTCCCGTATATCATTGACAAGAGACCATGAGCTATTCTTGCAGCCCGTCTGCACTGCTCAGAGAACTTCATATCTGCCTGCACAATTACCCTCAGGTCCTTTTCATTCTCTACCACTGTCAGTGTAGTACCACAGAGCTGATACGTTGCTCTGGGGTTGCTGTTTCCCATATGTAGTACTTTACATTTGTCAATGTTAAACTTCATTTGCCACCTCTCAGCCCATCTGCTCAACCTTTCCAGATCCTGTTGCAGCAGCAGCATAGTGTCAGTAGTGTCCTTGACAGCCCTGCTACCTTTGTATCGTCTGCAAACTTGGACATTAAGCTTGATATACCATCTTAAGCTTGATTAAGATTGATATGGAGAACTGACTTTTCTCCTTTACATACCAAAACAAGAAGTTCTAAGTACAATTAATGGGCCCAATACTGCCCTTAGAGCCAAGTAAAAGAAGAAGGGTTCCTATCCTGGGCTCTGCAGTTTGGACGTTCCCACATATCACAAAAATACAAAAAAAAAAATAAATAAATAAAATAAAAAAATAAATTTATTAAATAAGAGATCAAAAATGAAATATTAAGAATCAAATCACATAAAATAATTGTTAAGAACAACCAAGCAGTTTAATTGATAATTTTGAATATTTTAAATGAAAATAACTTTTTTTGAAAACATGAAAAATAATTTTTATTTTTCCATTTTTTTTACATTTACTTAATATACATTTTTTGATAAAAATATATTAAAATTTTGTACACTTTGAATACAATTACAATTTATTTTTTAATCCTTTAGATCAGCATTTCCCAAACTCTTCGCCCCCCCTTTAACCTGTGAACTCCAGGCTAAATGGCATATTAGATCACTACATTGCTACTTTTTCCTGGATGTCATTACCTCTATGCATACTTCTCTATGCAAAAGCCTGCCAAAATAAAGTGTTCCGTGGTCTATTTGATTATTAATCTATGCCAGTATATTAATAACCAAAAAGAAAAAAATGTTAAAAAAATATAATGATACAAAAGTGGTCTACACTACAAATATTTAAATTATTAATTATGATTTTTCACGGGACACTTGTTCACACCTCATGGAAAACTAGTATTCTGCAGAACATAGTTTGGGAAACGCTGCTGTAGATTAGTGATGTCCAACCTTTTCCCCATAGACAACCCATATTCAAAGTTAGATTTGTTTCATGGGCCACACTGAGTGATTCAAGAAAAATTAGTATGTTGCATGTAAAAGAAAGTTTTTATTTTTATGTTACTGTTTTTATTTTCGACTATATATAAAAAATGAAAATTCCCTACACTTTTATGAGCAACAAATCTATATCAGTGATTTATTTTTTAGATTTCATTAAAATAAAAATGACACTTTTTTTTTAAAAAAATAATTTTGCTTTTAAATGCACACTTTAGAAAATTAATATTGAAAAGCAGTGATCCTGAAAAGAATCACTGTTTTTCAATATTAAGGTGAATAAATAGATATAATGATACACCTAAAACTGAAATTTTTAATTTCAGTTTTAGGTGTATCAAAAAT